>NC_138234.1:3427554-3687554 GCF_964197995.2 Scardinius erythrophthalmus | reverse complement strand
CACTTCACGAGTCATTCCAAATCACTTCACTAGTTTCTCTGAATCACTTCACTAGTTTCTCTGAATCACTTCCTGAATCACTTCACGAGTCATTTCAAATCACTTCACTAGTCACTCTGAATCACTTCACTAGTTTCTCTGAATCACTTCACTAGTTTTTCTGAATCACTTCCTGAATTACTTCATGAGTCACTCTGAATCACTTCACGAGTCATTCCAAATCACTTCACTCGAATCACTGTGTCTGTGAGCAGGAGGCGGGGCTTCAACACCTTCGTGCTGCGACCGCACTGTGGGGAGGCGGGGCCTATTCATCACCTGGTGTCTGGATTCATCCTGTCAGAAAACATCTCACACGGACTTCTGCTCAGGAAGGTACGTGGATGAAAAGAGTGTGAATCGAAATAGTCATTTGTTCAGGAATCAGAATGTAGTCTGATTCCTGAACGAATGACTCTTATGAACCGGTTCTCTTTGTAGTGAGAGGAAGAACCACTACAGTATATATTCATAACCGTTATTTGTTTGGGAAATTGGTTACAGTATTTCTCTGCTCATTCATTCGAGAATTGGATTTCACTAGATGCACTGTGTGGCTTTGATTCACTAAAGATTCAGTTCATAGGAGTCATTCATTCAAGTATCTGATTTCACTAGTTCATGAAATATGGCTAATTTGAATGAAACAAATTCCCAAACAAATGACTCTTCTTTGCCAGTTATTTTTAGTCAATCAAAACCATACAGTACGACTAATGTAGTCCCCAATGATTTTTAGCAAATCAAATACACACAGAGTGACCAATGTAGTCCGATTCCCTAAGAAATACTTTTTAGTGAATTAAACACACACAACACAACCAGGGTAGTCCAACCAATTCTCAACCAAATGACTCATATGAACCAGTTCTTTTAAGTGAATCATAACATGCAGAATGACTAATGTTGTCCAATTCATGAAGGAATGACTCGTATGAGATGGTTCTTTTTAGTGAATCAGAATCAAAAAGCTTGACTGGTGTTGTCTGATTCTTAAACAAACATGTACATTACATTTGATCATTTAACAGATGCCTTTATCCAAGCGCCTTTATCCGAAAGGACTCCTATGAATTTTTTGGTGTGAATCAAACACATTCAACGTGACTGAAGAACAATGATTCCTAAATGAATGGCAAACTAATTTATTTTGATTCCTTAAAGGTGCAGAGTGTAATATTTAGGAGGATCTGTTGACAGAAATGCATTATCATATTCATAACTATGTTCTAGTGGTGTATAAAGACCTTACATAATGAACCGTTATGTTTTTATTAGCTTAGAATGAGTCATTTATCTCTACACACACCGCGGGTCCGCTTACATCGACATGTTTCTACGGTGGCCCTGAGCGGACAAACGCATTTCGTCACTATGTTGTTCTTCTTGATAAGAAGCGAGCTAAAGTCAGCGAATAAAACGAATAAGACACAATGATGAACAAGTGACAATAATATTCGCAATAACATATCGTTTTACTGAATAATTGAGTAAATCTAATTTCTTAATAAATCTTTGTTAAGAAACCTCATTGTTTAACTGGCTACTCTCTGCTGTCTCAGACGACGACATCACTTCCTGTCGGCCACCGTAACTTCTGTTGGGTGCAATTCGCAACCTCACCACTAGATGCGCTAAAACTTACACACTGCACCTTTAACTACTCTTGTTTGACCATGTTTTTGATTCACTAAAAGAACCAGTTCATAAGAGTCATTTGTTCATGAATCGGACTACATCAGTCACTCTGTATGTGTTCGATTCACTGTAAAGAACCGCTTCATAAGAGTCATTCACTAATGAATCGTTAGTTTTCAGTATTTTGAACAGGTTATAACAAACACACAGGACAGAATCATCAAAGTGGACGTAGTCGTGATTCCCCTGTGTGTGTCGTAGGCCCCGGTCCTGCAGTACCTGTACTATCTGGCTCAGGTGGGCATCGCCATGTCTCCGCTCAGCAACAACAGTCTGTTCCTGAGTTACCACCGTAACCCTCTGCCCGAGTATCTGTCCCGCGGCCTGATGGTGTCGCTGTCCACCGACGACCCGCTGCAGTTCCACTTCACCAAGGTCAGATCACCTGGTGTCCACTGTTGTGTGGAACTCATTACTAGTAACCTGAGTTATGTAATCAGATTACTTTATCAAGTAACAAGTAATGCATTACTTTTAAAATTTACAACAAAATAAGTTACTTTTTCAAACAAGTAACACAAGTTACTTTAACCATTTATTGACTGACAGCTCTCGTCCCCATGTTGAGAGAAATCAATTCATTTTTATGCATTTAATCTCACTGTATTGACCGATGTACTTGCTTCTGACCTTCAATGATTCAGTTAAACCATGAGCAGAAATGACTATAGATTTCTTTGCTTTTATTAGTAAAGTAAGTGTTAAACTTTTTCTCCTTCATCCTATTCTTGTGTTATCCAGAATAACAGCAGCTGAAAGGTTTGTTTGAGCTGTTCTTCTACTGTACTCTATCTCTACTGTACTCTACTGTACTCTCTCTACTGTACTCTCTCTACTGTACTCTCTCCCTCTACTGTACTCTACTGTACTATATCTACTGTACTCTACTGTACTATCTTTACTGTACTCTATCTCCACTGTACACTACTGTACTCTCTCTACTGTACTCTACTCCACTCTCTCTACTGTACTCTATCTCTACTGTACTCTACCCTACTATCTCTACTGTACTCTATCTACTGTACACTACTGTACTCTCTCTACTGTACACTACTGTACTCTCTCTACTGTACTCTCTCTGCTGTACACTATGTCTACTGTACACTACTGTACTCTCTCTACTGTACTGTACACTCTCTACTGTACACTATATCTACTGTACACTACTCGCTACTGTACTCTCTACTGTACTCTCTCTACTGCACTCTATTTTACTCTACCTCTACTGTACTCTCTCTACTGCACTCTATTTTACTCTACCTCTACTGTACTCTCTCTCCGCTGTACACTACTGTACTCTATCTCTACTGTACACCATCTCTACCGTACACTATCTACTGTACTCTCTATCTACTGTACTCTCTCTCTACTGTACTCGACTGTACTCCATCTCTACTGTACTCCATCTATACTGTACACTACTGTACTCTATCTCTACTGTACACTACTGTACTCCATCTCTACTGTACTCAACCTCTACTGTACGCTACTGTACTCTCTCTACTGTACACTGCTGTACTCCATCTCTACTGCACACTACCTCTACTCTACCTCTACTGTACACTATCTCTACTGTACACTACTGTACACTCTCTACTGTACACTATCTCTACTGTACTGTATCTCTACTGTACACTACGGTACACTACTGTTCTCTCTACTGTACTCTATCTCTACTGTACTCTGTACTCTCTCTACTGTACTCTATCTCTACTGTACTCTCTCTCTACTGTACACTATGGTACACTACTGTTCTCTCTACTGTACTCTGTACTCTCCCTACCGTACTCTATCTCTACTGTAGTCTACTGTACTCTCTCTCTGCTGTACACTACTGTACTCTACCTTTACTGTGGTCTACTGTGCTCTATCTCTACTGTAGTCTACTGTACTCTATCTCTACTGTACACTACTGTACTCTATCTCTACTGTACACTGCTGTATTCCATCTCTACTGCACACTACCTCTACTCTACTGTACACTATCTCTACTGTACTCTACCTCTACTGTACTCTATCTCTACTGTACACTGCTGTATTCCATCTCTACTGCACACTACCTCTACTCTACTGTACACTATCTCTACTGTACTCTACCTCTACTGTACACTACTGTACTCTATCTCTACTGTACACTACTTTGCTCTATCTCTACTGTAGTCTACTGTACTCTCTCTACTGTACTCTCTCTCTATTGTACTCTACTGTACTCTATCTCTACTGTAGTCTACTGTACTCTCTCTACTGTACTAGAGTAAAGCCTAACTTTTTTGTTATAAAAAACAAGCCCAGCCCAGGTGGAACAAAAGTAACGCAAAAGTAACGTTACGCATTACTTTTCTAAAAAAGTAACTAAGTAATGCAATTAGTAACTTTTTAAGGGAGCAACGCAATATTGAAATGCATTACTTTCCCCAACACTGATGTTCGGGCATCAGTTTCAGGTTAAACTACAGTATTTATTAGTAGTGTCACAATATATCGCAATACAAAAATGCAACAATATGTATCGTGTATAGTTCAATAAAATTTCTGTGTGAGGAAAAACAATTGAGTTTACAGAGTTTTAGTGTCAGAACTACATTAAACTATAATGTTGAATATAATGTATAATAATGCAATGGGGGGATATTTGTGGGTCCTGATAATGCCAAACGTCTGATGTTACCGGTAAAAAGTCCTACATTATTATAAATATATCTAGTCAGTGACAGAGCACAAGCATATTCATCTACAATATTTATGTATTTTCAGCTTCAGAATCATGAATATTGTTATTCTGGTGTCTCTATTGTCCTGTGCTTTGGGTTTCAGCACCAAGTCCAAGCCTATTCATTTACACCCACAATGTTATATCAAATTTAGCATTTTAAATCAATAGTAAATTTTTTGTTAACCTTTTTCCAAATGTCTTGGAGTATCGCAATAATATTGTATCGTGAGTTCAGTATCGTAATATGTATCGAATCGTGACAGGAGGGTATCCTTACACCCCTAGTATTTATGCATGTGTCTGTGTTTTGCATGACTGTATATATGTGTGTGTGTGTGTGTGTGTGTGTGTGTGTGTGTGTGTGTGTGTGTGTGTGTGTGTGTGTGTGTGTGTGTGTGTGTGTGTGTGTGTGTTGCAGGAGCCTCTGATGGAGGAGTACAGCATCGCTGCTCAAGTCTGGAAACTGAGCTCATGTGACATGTGTGAACTGGCCAGAAACAGTGTGTTAATGAGCGGCTTCTCACACAGGGTAACAAACACACACACACAAAAATACAAACAGTATACTGTATATAGAAAGGTTATCAAGGTTAATGAAAATAATGGAAATGAAAGCAGGGCTCCCAGAGTCACAGAGAACCCAGAAATATCAGGGTCAGAAACATTTCTATGGAGAGTATAATTGTGTCCTCATCTATTATATCTGTCTGTCTCAGGCTAAGGGTTATTGGCTGGGTCCCAACTACAACAAAGAGGGTACGATCAGTAACGACATTCGGCGCACAAATGTCCCCGACATCCGCGTGGCGTACCGTCACGAGACGCTGTGCGAAGAACTTCACCTCATCACGCAGGCCGTCCGAACGCAGGAGCTGGACCGCATCGAGGAGGAGGACGACATGCTGTCCTTCACGTCCAGCCAATCCACAGCCCCGCCCACAAGCTCGCCTGTCCAATCAGCACGCTAGAGAAGCCATGACCCCGCCCACACTCATACCAGTCCAATCAGCACAGTAGAGATGAGCCACAGCCCCGCCCACACTCAGCTGTCCAATCAGCACACTAAAGAAGCCATGATCCCGCTCACACGCTCGCCTGTCCAATCAGCACACTAGAGATAAGCCATGTCCCCGCCCACAAACTCGCCTGTCCAATCAGCACATAGCGAAGCCATGACCCCGCCCACACGCTCGCCTGTCCAATCAGCACACTAGAGAAGCCATGACCCCCGCCCACACTCAGCTGTCCAATCAGCACACTAGAGAAGCCATGACCCCACCCACACTCATACTGGTCCAATCAGCACAGTAGAGATGAGCCACAGCCCCGCCCACACTCAGCTGTCCAATCAGCACACTAGAGATAAGCCATGACCCCGCCCACACGCTCGCCTGTCCAATCAGCACACTAGAGATAAGCCATGACCCCGCCCACACGCTCGCTGTCCAATCAGCACTAGAGATAAGCCATGACCCCGCCCACACGCTCGCCTGTCCAATCAGCACACTAGAGATAAGCCATGACCCCGCCCACACTCTCACCTGTCCAATCAGCACACTAGAGAAGCCATGACCCCGCCCACACACTCACTACAGAACGCCGCAGCATCAAGACCAAAGTGACATTCCCTACGTCAGTGTTGATCTCATTTCAGTGCATGTTTAGAGACGTTTCAGCTATGCATCAATATAATGCAATTAGCACGAGTGTTTGTGTCATTACACATGACATCACAGCTCCCTCACGTGCCTTTTACTTTAGCTACTTTTATTTTGAAGCTTTGGCTTTGATTGTAACTTACTGTGAACGTGTCTTTTAGTCTCTCGTTCTATAAACTGTTTAATTTCTTCATCAATTTAAAGGATTTATTTTCTCTGATGGCCGAACTGTTCAGATGTGTGTTTACGAATGTCCTCCGGTCCTGCAGGAGGCGCCGTTGAGCCAAAACGAACAGTATTTTTCTAACCCTAAACCTCCTGTG
This sequence comes from Scardinius erythrophthalmus, assembly GCF_964197995.2. Taxonomy (NCBI): domain Eukaryota; kingdom Metazoa; phylum Chordata; class Actinopteri; order Cypriniformes; family Leuciscidae; genus Scardinius; species Scardinius erythrophthalmus. The sequence continues at coordinate 3,681,123 of NC_138234.1, read as the reverse complement.
CGCTAAACGCTGGGAAGTTCACACGTCTACATGAAGGTAGTTTACGTAGATCTCCTCGTACACTCGATATACATTATGCCTGACAGTAGTTTTAGTTGAACATTAAACTGACTGTTAATCTTCACACAATATAGTGATTTTCCCACTAATAAATCGCACAAATCATGAGATCAAAAACAGCACGATTTGTAGAGATTAGCATGCTGATCGAGCAGACACAGAGCAAAGCATGAGGTTCGACATGCTAGAGAGCAAATGATCACAAGTAATAGTACAAAAATATATATGTATATCTTTATTTTTTGTGAATGAGAATGTTAGTCTACAGCAGAACTGATCAGATAAGAGTATTTTGTTCATATCAATAAAGCATGTGTGCATTCAATCTCCTCTGGGTTCTTGCTCATCTTTGCATCAAACCTAAAAACAGTGATAATAATATACAAATCAGACGCTCCTGATCTTCAAAACCAGATCTGATTACGAATAAATATGAATTTAACATTCAACGTCCTTCAGCATCCATTAACAGCTTCAGTCGTGTGTGTGTGTGTGTGTGTGTCGCTCGACGGGAAGTTAGCGGCCTCAGATCATTGGTCTCACTTCACTGGCCACCTGGAGAGAGTGAACATGACGTTGTGTGAATATGACATCACATACTTCAGTATGACATCATGTGTGTAACGATGACCTCACCGCAAGGGCCGATTTGACGTTCTGCAGCTGGTAGAAAACTCGTCCGCCCTCCTCGGGACAAACAGTCTTGAGCTCGTCACGCGTCATTCCCAGCAGCATGGAGCCGGTGACGCCCCCTAAACACCGGACCGTACTGACACACACACAGTTTAACAACACAAACATTTTATTATGTGACATCTGAGTTCAGATTAACTAGCATGCTAGCGGTTCTCAACTGATCTGGTCACATTTTCCCGTGGTCATTAAACGCGACCCAAAGTTTTTAGGAATTCGAACCAAGCAAATTTAGTTCTCAAAAATGGTTGACAAGCACAGAGGTACCGTCGCTTTTTACTTAACATACTCATACACTGTAAGAATGACAATAATAAGGCTATTAAATAACAACCCCAAACTAATATTCAAGTTAGCATGTTGGTATGAAATAACAAAAGTGAACATAAAATGGTATTCTGGAAACTACAGTTACCATTGTAAATACAATAATAACATGAACTGTTGATAAAACATACGCACACTGATTCTGGTGAAGTTAGACGGAATGAATATTATACATGCAATCCTTCCCTGCTAACACACAACGTACAACTTGTGTAATGTTGGTACTTTTTGGCCATTTCATGACTTACTAATTGAAAACGTTAGTACGATGTTGCATGCTCGTAATTTCATTGGCTCTTTTGGTGTGTTCAAGTCCTCCTCGGAAGTTCGTACTTACGAGGTGGGAAGTCGTGTTTATGGCGGTATGTGCGTTCAAGTCACTTTCGTCGGATTAAGATGGCGGAGTACTTTCTCTTAATTACACAAAAATAGAGCAAGTTTCTTAAACTCAAATTCTAGAAAATGAAGAACAAAGAAATGTGCATCAGGTGAGCTTTGGTTTCTTATGTTTTTAATTAGCCTAATTTATGAAGCCACTGCAAACTTTATCGTTATATATTACATTGTTATATAATAATGCAATCATATTCTGTGCAGGCAATTAGCTTACTTTGCTGTAAATAGAAAAATCTAGCAATATCACTGCTAAATATACCTTTAAGTATTGTATTCCGCCATGTTTCTCAGTGACACGCCCCCAACTCGTACACATCAGGGCTTAAAGAAAATCCCGAGCTTCCCACTCGTAGTTATGACATTGTGTTGGCGTTCATGTGCGCTCAACTCATAAATACGATCTTTACTTGATGACTTGAACGCACCATATAAGATGTTGTTGTTGCTCTCTATGATATCCAGCGCGCGCCGCGAGCACGGTAACGTCTGACAGGACAGGCAAGCTCGTTTTTCTGAGGTGAGAGACTTTTTATTTCGTTACGAATATAACCTCACAATAATCACACTGACACACAGCCTGACGACATCTAATCTGACGGCAGATACTGAATCAGTACAACGCGTTTCTCTCTACTTAAACTGCGTCGGACAGAAACCGCTTTCACGCAACATAATTACTTTCATCAGACTTTTTATTTTAATTTTTTTCAATTATGCTTTTTGTTGTGTCTTTGAATACACACTCCGCGACCAACTCAAAACGTTCTTGCGACCCACCAGTTGAGAAACACTGTAATATGAAGTGTGTATTCCATTTTTCTAAATGTGCATCGTGTGAGACCGTATGGCACCAGGAGTCGCCGTGATTTTCAAACATTTTTGACTCATTTCATCAGACTGACCAAACCTAAGACATTTTTTACACAAAATTTGACTAAACGTGCTAATTGTATTTGCAAATTAGATAAATTAATTAAACATGCACCTTAATAAGGTCATGTGACAGTGAAGCATACTATTACTTGAAATGGTTATTGCTTTGCATACTAGTTTCACACACTATTTATTTTTAAAATTGTATGCATACTGTGCAGTACGCTAACACATTTTCCTCACATTTTACTGAAGCCCTTGTGCTCCAGCCAGGCCCGGACCTCCTCCGGACGGGATTTTCTGGTGAGTGCTGGTGCAGATGGAGTTTCCTGCGGGTCGTGGGGTGAAGTTTATGATTGTGAACATGTGTAACTCAGATCAACAGGACTAGACACATACGTCGCGTATACGTACAGGTTTGGCCTCCTGCTGTGGAAGCTGGAGCATGTTGTTGGGGACGTAACCGACCTGTCCTTTCTGATTCCTCACCTTCCACCACTGCTTAGACATGTCCAACAACTACAACACACACGCTGAATCCTTAGAGACCATTTTCTCAAAAAGAAAATAACTTGACAGAGTCAAGTCACCTTCATTTATATAACGCTTTTAACAATATAGATCGTTTCAAAGCAGCTTTACAGTGATAATAGGAAATTAAAGTAACAGAGATGGTTTTGGCTTTACAGCAGATCTAGAATAAAGCTATTGTCCAGATAAAGTCAGACACTATATCAGTTCATAAATCTCAAAATCTCTTTGTCTTTGTGTCTGCAGTCGCTCACCTGCAGTTCTTCACCTTTACTGATGGTGAGCTCACGAGCGTTACGCGCGGAAAAATCAAACACCGCTCGCATGTAGCTCACCGGCAACTCCTCCGAACTGCAAAACACACACCGTTACACACTCAAAGTACAGCAGGAGATCTCCTACACTAAAATACTGAAGTATATCGGTACCTTTCCTGAGGTTCCTCTGGTATTTTGTAGCTCTACACAAAGAAACAGAAGCAAAAAACTATTAAAGCATTTTAATTAAATGTTTCTCATGTAATTAAAGGGATATTTCACCCAAAAATGTAAATTAGCCCATGATTTACTCACCCTGAAGCCATCCTAGGTGTATATGACATTCTTCTTTCAGACGAACACAATCAGAGTTATATTAAAAAATGTCCTGGCTCTTCCAAGCTTTATAATGGAGTCAATGGGTTTTTTTTTTTGGGAAGTCCATCAGAGCCTATCCATCCATGATAAAAGTGCTCCACACTGCTCTGGGGGGTTAATAAAGGCCTTCTGAAGTAAAGCGATGAGTAACACTTAAACTTGACGCACAACGTAATGGCGATCGTGGTTGCCCAGTCCTGTTTGTTTGAATCGCGAGAGGCATCAACGCTTACGCTACTATCTACGTCATACATCGTCAAGTGTTACTCTTGTGGCGTAAGTCGACTTGCGTACGGCCGTCTGCCGGAAGCTAGTTATTTTAGTCAATAAAGTTTTAAACATGGATATTTTTCTTACACGAACGCATTGCTTCACTTCAGAAGGCCTTTATTAACCCACAGAGCAGTGTGGAGCACTTTTATCATGGGTGGATGTGCTTTGATGGACTTCCAAAAAAAAATGTTTTATAAAGCTTGGAAGAGCCAGAACATTTTTTATATAACTCTGATTGTGTACATCTGAAAGAAGAATGTCATACACACCTAGTATGGCTTCAGGGTAACTAATTTTCATTTTTGGGTGAACTGTCCCTTTAAGTGCTCAGTGTGTGTTTGTACCGTTTGTCGTGTCACGGATTGTCGCGGTGGCTCTCGGCTGCTGGTGTGTGTGTTGGTCGGCTCTGGGTTTCTAATGGCTGGCGGCTCCCAGCCGTCATCAAACACCGGCGTGAACGTGGGAATATCTTCATCATCCTCCGGCCACTTGGTGCTTCATCAGACACACAGAAACATGATGTGAAGAGACCAGCCTCTGTCAAGTCAAGTCACAATTATCTATATAGCGCTTTTTTAAAACTCTATCAGTGACGGAATGGAGAAAAACCCTTGTGAGAAACCAGACTCAGTCTCTCAGTTCTCCTCTGGCCAACGAACCAAAAGTGTATGATTATGATTATGATTCAAGCAGCATTACAGGTCTGAAGTCAGATTGGATCAGAACATTCAGAATATTATCCAGTTCCATCTGGTTGAAGATTCACGCCGGTGTTGATGAGGCCTTCACAGGGAGAGTCTAGTGGACACACTCTCTGCTGACACTTCAGGGATGTGTTGTGGTCATGTCTAGGCTCAGGTCTGTCTTGGGGTTTTCTCTGTCTGACGTGTGTGTGTGTGTGTGTGTGTGTGTTTGTGTTTGTGTTCATGGTTTTCTATCCCGGTGGGGACTTCAACCTGAATGCACACAGACTCATGGGGACTCGTGTCACAGTGGGGACCTAAATTGAGGTCCCCATGGGTAAACAAGCTTATAAATCATACAGAATGAGGTTTTTTTTTAAATGTAAAAATGCAGAAAGTTTTCTGTGATGGGAAGGTTTAGGGGTAGGGGTAGTGTAAGGAGATAGAATATACAGTGTGTACAGTATAAAAACCATTAAGTCTATGGAGAGTCCCCACAAAGATAGTGAACCAGACATGTGTGTGTGTGTGTGTGTGTGTGTGTGTGTGTGTGTGTGTTGTACCTGGGGATGTTCCAGGCGTCTCCCAGAGACTGCCACAGATGGTCCTCCTCCGCCGTGGCCTCCTCGCTGAGGAAGAGGATACACTCCGGCTCAAACAGAGGAGCCACGATAGATGGAGGGAGATCCTCATTACAGTGAAACACTATCTACACACACAGATATAAACACATGTGAGCTAAAGAACAATGTGTTCACAGACAGACAGATAGACTGATAGACAGACAGACAGATAGCTAGATAGATAGATAGACCCATAGATAGATGGACAGACAGACAGACAGACAGACAGAGAGACAGATAGATAGATAGATAGATAGATAGATAGATAGATAGATAGATAGATAGATAGATAGATAGATAGACCGACAGCTAGCTAGATAGATAGACAGACAGACAGACAGATAGATAGACAGACCGATAGATAGACGGACAGACAGACAGATAGATAGATAGATAGATAGATGGACAGACAGACAGACAGACAGACAGATAAATAGATAGATAGATAGACAGACAGCTAGCTAGATAGACAGACAGACAGACAGACAGACAGACAGACAGACAGATAGATAGATAGATAGATAGACAGACCGATAGATGGACAGACAGACAGACAGACAGATAGATAGATAGATAGATAGATAGATAGATAGATAGATAGATAGATAGATAGATAGATAGTCTCACCAGGTCCAGTATAGAGAACAGACAGTGTGCGAGTTCAGCAGCGCTGGGGTTTTCAATCTTTCCCTGCAGTGTGCCCTGATGAACAGATTATTCGACAATTATTATAATATAACATAATAATCTTTGTGATAAATATCTTTACAATAAATATTTATACATATTAAATTAAACAAATATGAACAGGTATAATTTTAGTAGGTATAATTTTTATAGTATACAATATAAAATGAAACGGAGCAGTATCTCTCACACACCAGCAGGTTAAAGGCCATCTTGACTTTCTGCAGACAGACTGTGAACTCTTCATCTGACGGCAGTCCCTTCACCACTTACAGATGAGGACAGATGAGAGGAAACACGTCAGCAGAGCATTCATAAACTCATCTCATCCGATCCAGTGAAATGAACCATTTCTCTCACCTTTCTGCTTTTTCTTCTTTTTCTTTTTGTCCACTTTAGGGGCGACGGCTGTCAGTCTGTCGGCGAAGGCTTCGATGTCGTTAATGAGATGATTCAGGATGTCCTGCACACAGACGAGTCGTCTTTATCTCTCATCTACACATCAACACTGCATGATTCAGTCACAAACACTCACCACGTTCCTCTCTCTCTCGGTGTACGGCCTCTGAGGGGGTGGTCTCGGGGGCGTGTCTTCTACACGAGGGGGCGGAGGCTGTCTCGGAGGCGGAGCCACTATCTTCTTATAGGTGGAGTTATTTCTGGAGGCGAGTGGAGTTGGGGCGGGACTCTCATCTGGACAGCACAGAAAAACAGCGCTTATAAATATGAAAAGTACATACTGCGCTGATGATGGTAAATCACATACTATGTACTATTGATACCACATGATAAATTCACATTCTCATCCAAAGTGCAAGAGATTGTGGGTAATATTAGCCCAAAGAGAAATAAGGGGACACTTAGGCTGTTGCATCTGAGATAGCATACTTCCCTACTATATAGTGGGCGAAAACAGTATGTGACAAAAGTAGTATGTCCGAATTCACAGTACTCATAAAAAAGTCTGCAAAAAGTCCCCGGATTAACTACTACCACAACTTCCAATTTTAAAATATATATCATCATATTTATGAATTTATGAGGCACTAGGCATTTGCTAGGGGGTTCTGCGTAATTGCAAGAGAGCTAACTCCCAAGTCTCCAGTGTTCTGATGGTAAGATGTGTGACATGTCCATGTTTCTATGTGCAGTTGCTAGGGTACTCTAAATGGTTGCTAGGGTGTGGCTAGACAGTTACCATGATGATACTTACAGACTAGTTTCCAACCAACAATTCCCATGTCTCTGTGATGTTCTGGTGCTGAGATATGGCTTATTCATGCTGCCGTAAGGTTGCTAGGGCGCTGTAAATGGTTGCTAGGATGCGGCTAGACAGTTTCCTAGCTGAAACTAATAGACTAGGTGTGTAATTGGATATTTGAAGACTTCTTACCAGTCAAAAAAGGCCACCCACTTTTCTCTACGATGTTCTGATCCAGAGATATCTCTCTCACCTTTTTTTAAACGTAAGTCTATGGGGTGGTTGCTAGGGTGCTGTTACTGGTTGCTAGGGGGTGGCTGTAACATTGTTGTGTCACTGCTTATTGGCTGCGTGCTAGGAGTCTCAAATGAGCTCACTTACAAGACATTCTCATCTGGATATATGATCTCACAAAATATTTGCCAATGTTAAGTGTCTTGCGAGCCGAGAGATCCCGGACGAGCCCCCATTTGTCCCCTGCATTAAATCTAAGGGACTTTTTTGCCCAATTTTTCGCCCACCGTGCAAACATCATATACCCGATCGCTTATAAAAGTCAAAGCAGTGTTCTCCTCAATGAGCCGCATGATTTGACACCTCATTCATGGGTCTACAACAAACGGTGTGGGACGAGTTAGGTGGCGAAGTTTTGTACGGAAGTAGAGGAAACATGTGAGATAACAATAGAGTGCTTCGCTTTCTTTACATTTTACACTTACATTTATGCATTTGGCAGATGCTTTTATCCAAAGCGACTTACATAGCATTTCAAGGTACACATTTACATATCAGGTCTTACTCCATGACCTTGGCATTGCAAGCGCCAACGCTCTACTGTTTGAGCTACAGGAAAGCAACCACCTTTCCAAAGCTTTCCAACCACCTCTTATTAATAATACACTGTTCTTGCATTATCTCACCATAATCCGGAGTGGCCCACTGTTCTGGAGGAGGTCTCGGAAGAATCAGCTCGGCTGGAGGAGAGGCTCTTCGTGAATTTCTTGGCATGGCGTTTCCGACACCGGCTTTACTGCAGAATCAAATGACAAATTTGTCACCACGATATTTCTAGGTCATTAGTGATTGGTTGGACAGGATTTCATCGGCTAACCTGACGTTACTCTGTCTGTGATCATCCCTCTTGTTCTGAAGAAGCCGATCCAGATCTTTCTTCAGATAATCTGCCTGAACAACAAATAAAATCAGTCGTTTATCATCAGAGTCTAGTCAAGTCACCTTTATTTATATAGCGATTTTACAATACAGATTGTTTCAATGCAGCTTTACAGAGATAACAGGAAAATAATGCAACAAAGTTTGTTTCCAGAAGACAATAGCATTACAGTCCAGCTTAAGTAAGCTCAGTGAGGTTTCATTTTTGTTGTAAAAAAGTTATTAATTTAGTTCATTTATATATATAGCTGCTCTAGAGAAAACCGTGATGTCATCATCCAGCTCAGATCAGTTCTCATATAATGGTGTCAACGCAGGCAGAGCAATAATATTGTTGAATATTAAATGTCTTTAACGCGTCTCTGAGACGCTGAGATCCCTCGAGCGCCCTGAGAGTCGTGAACTCACCCTGAGAGACTCGCTCTGGAACATGAAGACGCTGACGACCCGACTTCCCCGGTTCTGGATGGAGATGGTCAGGAGAGATTCGTACGGGCTCTCGTCCAGAACCGCCTTCAGATCCAGAATGCTGTTCAGCGGCCACGACTCAAGCACCTCCTGAAACATCACAGCGAGAGCGCTTTAACATCTCAACGCTTTCAACCAGTCAGTCTTCTGCTTCCACTGAGAGTTTCATATACCAAGGTATATTTTAAAGGAGCAGTGTGTAAGTTTTAGCAGCATCTAGTGGTGAGGTTGCGAATTGCACCCAACTGAAGTTACAGTGGCCGACAGGAAGTGATGTTTCTTTACAAAGATCAATTAAGAAATCATGTTTTCTTAATTATTCAGTAAAACGATGTTATTGCGAATATTATTGTCACTTGTTCATCATTGTGTCAGTGTTTTATTCGCTGACTTTAGCTCGCTTCTTTACACAAAGAACAACATAGTGACGAAACGCGTTTGTCCGCTCAGGGCCACTGTAGAAACATGTCGATGTAAGCGGACCCGCGGTGTGTGTAGAGAGAAATGACTCATTCTAAGCTAATAAACACATAACGGTTCATTATGTAAGGTCTTTAAGTCAAGTCACATTTATTTATACAGCGCTTATTACAATACAGAGTGTTTCAAAGCAGCTTTATAGAGATAACAGGAAAATAATGCAACAAAGTTTGTTTCTAGAAGAAAATAGCGCCACAGTCCAGCTTAAGCAAGTTCAGTGATGGTTAATTTTTGTTGTAAAAAAGTTATTAATTTAGTTCATTAATATATATAGCTGCTCTAGAGAAAACCGTGATGTCATCGCATTATACACCACTGAAACATAGTTATGTATATGATATTGCATTTCCTCCTAAATATTACACAATGCACTTTTAAAGTACCATGAAACCTTTTGGTACTATTTTGTTCTTATACCACGGGTTCACTTACACCGTACTCTAAAGTATGTCAAAGAGATTCACCTTGCTCTCGATGTCCAGGAGCAGGAGCGCTCCGTCCCGCGCCTCCAGGATCACGTCTTGACCCCACACACGCCCCGTGGCGTCCAGGTACTTCAGCCGCTCCAGACAGTCGTCCACATCACACACCTGCCGCCCGTCCAGCTCACAGGTGAACAGATGCTGTGGAGGAGAGAGAAAGAGTGAGTCAATGGGCATGTGTGGGTCACATGATGATGATGATGATGATGTTCACCTCCACTCGGTGCTGGAACTGATGCATCTGTCTGTTAATGGAGTCCGCGTATTCCTTCCTCTGATCTACAGAAAACACACAATCATCATCATCAAACATACAATAACACAAACACAATGACACACAAACAAATATACAATCATCATAATAAACTCATATACAACACACACAAATACACAATCATCAAAATAAACTCACAAACACAATGACAAACGCACAAATACACAATCATCATAATAAACTCATATACAATGACAAACGCACAAATACACAATCGTCATAAACTCATATACAACACACACAAATACACAATCATCATAATAAACTCACAAACACAATGACAAATGCACAAATACACAGTCATCATAATAAACAAATACACAATCATCATCATAAACACAAACACAATGACAAACGCACAAATACACAATCATCATCATAAACACAAACACAATAACAAACGCACAAATATACTATCAAAAACACAAATAATTGAAACACCAGTACAAAACGATAATATTAATAAAACATTTAAATTAAAATATATGTATATATTTTGTTATATATAATATCTAAATAACATATATTATACATTAAACAAGTTATATCTAAATATTATACTAAATAACATACTACTTCGATATTTAATATAGTGAAAATGTAAATTAAATATATACAAATATCATAATTAGTGGCGTCAAATCAATTAATCGTGATTAATCACATCTAACAAAAAAGTTTGTTTACATCGAGTAAATAAATAAATAAATGTGTGTGTTTGTGTGTATACGCAGACAAGCATACAGACATATATACTGTGTATATAATGTAATATATATATTACGTACACAAACTTTTATTTTAGATGCGATTAGTCCTGACTGATTGAACTGACAGCAATAATTATAATTTGTTTAATAAATAATATATTTAGATTGAACCAATTTAGTATGAACCATTTATCATTTTAATATACATAAAATAGCACCATACACAAATATCCACAAAAAATGACAAACACAGATATTAAAAGAGCAATATAATTCACATAAATATACAATAACAATCAATATCACACCATGAATAAACAAACACACACACACAATAATGATAAACATTAGCACATAAATGTACAACACACAATAAACACCTCAAATAGACACACATTAACAAACACACAAACATAAACTCACAATACAAACACACACAAACCCATAGCAAACACATCATACACACCGCACATATATTAAACATCAAAAAACACAACAACACACAAACAAACACCTAGAATTGTTTTGTCAGCTTTATGGGACTCAGTCTAATTCTATTTCTGAAACAGAACTAATTCAGTTGATAAAACATCAGATAAAGCTTATTATTATTGTTATTATCTGTGTCCAGCGCCCAGTCATGAACGCGTCTATAAATAGCACATGGTTATGTAAAGGTTAAATGACTAAGATCAGATTAGCCGTGTGTTAATGATCCACTGGTGACGTCACAGGACCAGTACTCACTGTATATTGATTTAGCGCTGGGTCTGGATAGACTCGACAGCTCCGAGGGCGTCTCATCCGCCGTCACGCTACAGGAGATGACACGGTTAAACACACATCTGATGTGTTTGATATTATATTAATATTATATCTGCCCCTCACCTGGACCGCAGCGAATCTGCGTAACCGCTGGACCAGCCGAACGGACTCGAACCCCGCAGCATGACTACAGCACCTGGGCACAATGTCAATCCCCACTGTATCACAGTAACACTTGCAAACAAACCTACTGTGATCATACCGCGGTACTGCGATGGATTCAACTTGTAATACTAGTATTTTGATATATACATGTATACAGGGCCTAAGACTTTTTGCCACACCTGCCAATGAAAAGAAAATTTACCAGGAATAAATATTTTTTACCGGCCATGCAACGATTTTTGCAAAAAGAGGCAGTAATGACAAAATACCAGTCAAAATACACAATTATCCATTTCATTTGATACCACAGCTATACTAGCCTATCTTATATAGGCCTTGATCTAAACATTAAGACAAATAAATAGTCAGTAATAACACACAGAAATACAATATGAAAAAGTAACTGCTTTTCAGGTTAAGGAAGATCTAACAGTAGCTTTCGGGTACAGAAATTTAATAATCTATAAGTAATCAAATGTAAAATAACACTGCATAGTCTTCACTGTATAAATTAAACAGATTAATCCTTATTTTATGTTTAAAAAGTTATTCAGAAAAGAGCAGCGAGTGATTTCCTCAGTCCTCTGTTGTTTGCTTAACTTAAAGTGACAGCAGCCTCATAAACCTTCAGCTGTCTGTCATTAAAGAGATACTGATGCAATATACTACTATATTACACATGCGTTTTCTTTCTTTTAACTACTTATGTCCACTTAAGACATGTGACAGATTTTCCCTAAACCGAATTCGGCCGGGAGAGTTCTCGAGTAGTTCTCAGAGAATCCCCCAAGAAGAAGAATTAATCACGGCCGGAGGATTTCAGACAAATTTCAGAGAGAATCCCACCAGCAAACACGAATACAACCGTTTTTATAGAATAGAGGTATGCCTAAAATGACATGATACATTACATAATTTCCCTACAATTTGATTGGTTCTTCATATGCAAACTCTTCTGTATAGGTAGAGGCAAACTCTGTTTTCTTGATTACTTCATAATTACAAGGATTCAAGTTTAGACATCTGTCTAGTTTCATTTCCCATATTTGTTATTTTTACACTCACACAACCAAAGTCACGAGTTTTCGCCAAAGGGGAAACATACATTTAGCCAAAGAACAGAACGTCTTCGTACATTGTGTTAGTATGTTAGAATCATGGTTAGTTTAAAAGATAGTTTACTCTCTTATCTATTAAAAATCCATCTCAGACATAACTGACTATGTTTACTAGGATACTTTGTGTGAATTTGTCCTTTTAAGCGCAAGAAGACGTGAAAGAGAGCTCAATTCAGTACTCGTGCACTTCGGATGTTTGCGCACAGAAAACGTACGAGTAGCGAATTGAGTTTGCTTTCTCCGCGCTCTTCTTGCGCTTTAATAGCAGCTATTTAAATCGGCAAAGCTTAAACTTGTGACGATGCAGCGCTGGCCTTTCAACTGTCCTGAGCGTCGTTCACGTTTGTTCATGTTCTCACAGCATTGCATTGTTAGAATTCATAAAAACGTTAGCGGCACACTCATATATTCGCCAACACAGATTTTTACTCACATTTGTTGCTTGGCAAGTGTTTGCTTTAGGCCCTGCATGGACTTGGACACCACAATATTTACACCTTACTCTAAGGTACCTCAAAGTATACCATGGTAAAATCGTTAAAAAAGTACAATGGTATCCTTGGAAGTACACTGAAGTGCCATGGAATAGCTCCCAAAGCACCAAAGTATTACCATGGGATGCCATTACAGTGCCATTGTAAAGAATGGTATTTTTGTGAGTATACCACAGTACTGTATTGTTTTTTCAACGTATATTATTATATACTTATTATTATACTTAACGTATTATACTTTAGTACATTTGTATGGTACAAGAGTACCAAGTATTATCCTCTCTACCAAAAACAAAGTACCATGGTATTGTTTGAAATTCCATTTAATACCATGGTATATTTTAAAGTACCATGATACTTTTTGGTACTATTTTGTTGGTGGTACATGGTACAGAATATCATGGTTTTTCAACAAATTTGCTATGGTAAAACCATGGTACTTGGGTTCATACTTTTAAATACGTCAATACCATGCTATTTCCAAGAGGTAAAGTTTCATGGTATTACCATGGTATTTTGAAACATTTACGTCGTTAAAGTGAGGAATGAACAGTGTTGAGTTAGCTAATCATCTTCTGGAAATATGCACAGGTTTATGAGCTCATAAATCAAGATCTCTGTAATCTGCTGTGAGGAGCGTCACTGTCCGTACGACAAGAAAACATGGAGAACGACACGACAACCCCCTAAACACTGCGAGAACGTCTCGATTCTGATAATCATCTGATGAAGATCAAATAAACCAGAATAGCTTTATATGTGATCGTGCCTGTTGGAGATCTTTGAGAAGACCTGAAGACTTCTAAACTTTACCGAAATCTCCTGAAGACACACACCTGAGATCAGCAGTTCAACTAGTTCTGATATGATAAAGTCATCTAATAATCCAAAAAAGATTTCCTGAGGAGAACAGATGTGTTATTGGAGATCTTTCTCACCTGTGTGTTGAGATCTTCAGTGGTTTCTCCAGTTCCTGTGTGTTAAATCATACTGAACTCGCTCATAACCAGACGTGATGGACTGAGGAAACTCCCGTCGAAGTCCAAAGTCTGACACGAGCTCAGAGCCAGTGTGTCTTAAAGGAGCTCAGAGATCAGATGGGTGGAGACGTCCACAGAAACACAACCTCACCTACATCTGAACAAACCCCTACACTCACTAACACTGAGACTTGAATAAGTGAATGGTTAAACAATCAGATTAATCTGTGCCAAATCATCCTCACGGTTCCACCTTAACAACTGAATCATATCAGAAGTTCCACCTTAAACGACAAAAACACTCACTCACTTTGTGCATTTTTCATTTTATTTGATAAATCCAAGTAACATTATTACACAATTCTACATGATGGGATGTCAAATACATAATACGGTTAAAAAACTAGATGATATTCAACCCCAAAAGTGCGAAAAACCCCATAAACCTGACAGTTTGATTATAAGGGTAACATACATCAGCAGTAAAAGCACAATAGCGTGGTTAAAAGCTCATTATATACTGTGTGAAACTGAAGCGATAAGCATCAGGAATGAGTTCCCGCTGATAAAATAGCATCTAGGCTGAATATCTGGGCGGACGTTTGCTGTGGCTGATCATTAACACGCGCTGGACTTTGACCGCGCGACATTCACACACTAAAACCCTCAGAAACACTACAGCAGGAGTTTGCGAGTCTCTGAAGCGTCTCGAGTGGCTCTAGGTAAAGTCCGGGTCGTCACTGCGTCTGCAGGGCCTGCGTGAGGTGCAGGCCGGCCCCGGGCGGCAGGGGCCAGTTCTCCTGGCCCTGGTGTGTCTGCAGGAGCCGGTAGAGCTGCTTGAGGTGTGTGACGATGTTGTCTTTGATGTCGGGGATGGAGATCTGCAAACGCACGCTTCCGCTGTCGAACGAGCGCGTGCAGTCGCCAGAAAACATCTCGCTGATCATGCGCGCCACCACCGGCACCACCTGCAGACACACACACACACGGAGACATGAGCTCAACGCCGTTAGCTACAGAAGATGACGGCCTTGATACTTACACATAAACATTAACATGGGAAATACGATCGGCTAGTTCACACGCTAAGGCTAGCTTAGCTTCAAAGACAATTTTAGGCTTAAAAAAAAAACGAAACGGCTTTGTTAAAAAGAACTAGTTTCAATAAACAACTATTTGTTGGTTCTATATGATAAATGATATTTTTAACTGATTGGCAAGTAAAAATTAAGATAGTTATAGCCTTTTAAAATGCTATTTAGAACACATTTCATTTATAAATATAAAAACATCATCAAATCTAGCAATAAATGCTCTGATTATGTTTTTTAATTGCCGTTGTTTTTGTTTTTACAAGCAAATGAGCCGATACAGATTTTTTTCTTAGTTTGAGCAACAGACAAAGAATGAAATGTTTATTTGCTTGTTAACAGGCTGAACTAGCCTGAAGATTTAAAGCAAACATCTGAATGGTCTGACTACACTACAGCTGTGTGAAATTCTGCTACACAAAACAAAAGCAAGACGTGTAAATTCATAAGTCGACAGCATTGCTGAGTATTTCCTCCTTAAAACTGCAGTGAACCAAAGACAGTCTCAAAAACACGCTTTGAAATCGCTGGTGTTTCTGACGTCACAAACTACCTTGTAACCAATCAGATCAACGTGTGATCGTCAGCCAGTGGATCTCTGAGCTGAGTGAGTGAGTGGAGGCGGGGCTCATTTGCATATTCATAGAACCGCGCATACTAAATGAGGCAAGGGTGTCGAGTTACATTCAAGATATTTTAAAGCTTTTTTGTCATTTTGGTGATTAAAGATGAGTTTTAAGGGATAAAATGATTGACTACAGGGGAACTTTAAATAGTTGAAAATATGTATATTTTGCAAGAACCTAAAAATATATTGTTTTTTATAAATAATAAACATTTTTAAATGAACAGTTTTGTATTTCTCCATTGTTTTTAGTTTGATTAAGTTGTTCGCAATGCTTCATGGGATTGTACGTTTTCAAAGTTTGTAATTTTGTGGTTCTCCTCATTGCTGGATGGTTTGGTTCATGGCTTATAACACTTTAACAAAGACTTGGTTTAAAATTCCTATGGGAAAAACAAATGGACAAATACACTAATGCACTCTCTAGTGCAGATGGACAGCCACCGTGGCCCATAATGCACCACTTCACACGTCTCACCTGCACCGTGATGAGCTTCCTCTCTCTGGGTCTGCCGTCGGGCCACTCCTCCCCGAAACACAGGTGAATGTCGTAGAGCGGCGGTTCAGAAGAGGACTGACCCCGCTGGTGAGTGATGACCCCTGCGCACACACACACACACACACACACACACACAAAACAGCATCAGAAACACCTTCACGCTTTGATACAAACAGGGTTCGTACAGATAACATAAAAAAAAAAAAAAATCCAGGACTTTCAAGCACTACTTTTTTGGTTTTCAAGGACTACAATCAGAGATCGCACTTATCAAACTATATCTTTAGTATTTAAGGATTTTTAAAACTCAAATTACAGACATAAGGTATCCAAAATACAATGCATTTCATAACATATATTAAATACAAACTTTACAATAGCTATTATTGTTTAATAAATAATATTTTATATTATAATGTTGGTGTACTTGGTAACGAGAAAGGTCTGATGGAGGTTTATCAGACAAGGGGTGCAGTGTTAACTTTGCGTGAAAAGATTGTATGTGTAATTTCGAAAAATTAAATTTCATATATATTGTATATTAAAGGTGCGTTGTGTAATATTTAGGAGGATCTTTTGACAGAAATGCAATATCATATATATAACGATGTTTTCATTGGTGTATAAAGACCTTACATAATGAAGCGTTGTGTGTTTATTAGCTTAGAATGAGTAATTTCTCTCTACACACACCACAGGTACGCTTACATCGACATGTTTCTACGGTGGCCCTGAGCGGACAAACGCGTTTCCTCACTGTGCTGTTCTTTATGATAAGAAGCTTCAGCTAAAGTCAGCGAATAAAACACTGACACAATGAACAAGTGACAATAATATTCACAATAACATATCGTTTTACTGAATAATTAAAGGGGTGGTTGATTATGATTTGACTTTTCTAACTTTAGTTAGTGTGTAATGTTGCTGTTTGAGCATAAACAACATCTGCAAAGTTACAACGCTCAAAGTTCAGAGCAAAGGGAGAGATTTGCTTTTACAGAAGTCACTTTTTAAGGACTACAACAAACGACTGGTAGAGACTACACCACATTCCTCCCGGGTTAGTGACATCACCAACCCTACAATTTACATAAACCCCGCCCCCAGAACACAATTTATAGGTTATCATGACAGAACATGCTAATAAATGACACAAAAGCTACATAACTTCAACTAACCATTCAGAAATGTTGTCTACATGTTGTCACTTGTTCTCCCCATCTTTGTCTGACTCCGGTCTGAACATAAAAGGCTAAAAGTTTTTGAAATTTTTAGGACACAAGCTCTTGAAGCTCCACCTCCTGTGCCGGGAGCAGCAGCTCATTTGCATTTAAAAGGACAGACACAAAAACGGTGCGTTTTTGCTCACCCTCAAAAAATGACAATTTTAACATATAAACATCTGTGGGGTATTTTGAGCTAAAACTTCACACACACACTCTGGGGACATCAGAGACTTATTTGACATCTTGTGAAAAGAGCATTATACCACATCTTTTAAGTAAACATAATTTCTTAATCTTTGTAAAGAAACCTCATTGCTTAACTGGCTACTCTCTGCTGTTTCAGACGACGACATCTTTTCCTCTCAGCCACCGTAACTTCTGTTGGTTGCAATTCGCAACCTCACCACTAGATGCTGCTAAAATGCACACACTGCACCTTTAATTAAGTCAAGCACTTTTCAAGCACCTCTTCATAAATATTGCTGCGTTTTACATCAATCAATGACACTTTAGTGATGTGAGCTGCGTATGGTCATTAAACGTCTGTCGGTGAACACGTCAAACTAACAAGTTTTAAGTTTGTATTTATTTATATAGCACATTTAAAAACAGCAAACAAGGCTGACCAAAGTGCTGAACAATACACAAGATGAAGAACAAGGACAAACCACACATTCATGACAAAAACTCACAATGAATTAAAAGCTTAAGAAAAAAATAGGTCTAAGAGAAGATTTAAAAGCAGTTAAAGACTGAGCCGCTCTGATGTAAACCGGAAGGGTAGGACCGGCAATAGCAAAGGCTCGGTCTCCTCTATTCTTTAACCGTGATCTGGGGAGGGACAAAAGACTCTTATCACCAGACCTCAGGTTTCGTGTGGGAGTGTGTGGACAGAGTAGCTCGGTGCCAGATTATTGTTAACAGGTATTATGTGTATTGTTCTTAATGCATGATGAAGTAGAAGGAGAAAGGTAATCCAGGTCAATGCTACTGCTCTTAAAGGTCCCGTATTATGCCCCTTTTCACAAGATGTAAAATAAGTCTCTGATGTCCCCAGAGTGTGTATGTGAAGTTTGAGCTCAAAATACCCAACAGATCATTTTTTACAGCATGTTTAAATTGTCACTTTTTGGTGCTCAGAAAAACGAGCTGTTTCAGTATGTGCCCTTTAAATGCAAATGAGCTGCTGCTGGACGACCCAGGGGGCGGAGCTTCATGAGCTCGCGCTCAGTCTGTCAGGAAAAATTCATCTCACGGAATGATGATAATATCAGAAACTCTCAGTAACGGCGTTCATTTCGAGTCGGACAATAATGCCTACAGAGTCAGAGTGCTGTATAGAGATGAAACAGGTATGGTTTAGTAGTTTAATTACGGTTATTATAACGTATTTGTCATCTGCTTGTATGTATCCATTATTTATTAATAGCCTACAAGTCTGCTATCCGAATGATGACCAAACATATACTGATGAGTTTAATAAAGTTTATTGTACATCACACAAAAGATGAAGCGTCAGTTTTACTTCAGAAAATCACCGTAAGAGCTGAGTAAACACAGTAAGTTATAAGAAGTGCGCAAGTACATAAACGAATTTCGGTAGAGTTGAGGGAGCATTCCTGTGGGCGGAGGTTAGTCAAAAAACGGTTTTAATGATGTCATTAAAGAAGGAAGTAGAGGGGTGTAGTCCAAACGAGCCGTTCACTGTAGGCGACTTCTGTTAAATAAAATATCTCGCTTGGCATTGAACTTTGAGCTTTATAATTTTACAGATATTATTTATACTATAACAACAACATTACACACTAACTAAAGTTTGAAACGTGGGATAACGAAGAACGGGACCTTTAAAGTTGTCATGGGGGCCAAAGACTATAACCTCGGCTTTGGATTCATTCAGAAATAAGAAATTTTGAGAAAACCACAATTTCACTTCATCTAGGCATGCAGAAAGAGATTTCAGAGCAGCATGTGTGTTGCGTTTCAGAGGCAAATAAATGTGGGTATCATCTGCACAGCAGTGAAATGACACCGCATGCTTTCTGAACATGGAGCCCAGAGGACGGAAATACAGGGGAAGAGAAGGGGAACAGAACGATCAAACACTTCAGATTTTAAGCTAAGATCAGAGGATTCTTTTAGGATTTGTTTTCTAAATGTCGATCATTTGTTAAACAAGTATTCATTACTTCAATCAGCTCATTGTTTCTGCATTAAAATATTACATTGTTTAAATTAAAAGATTTTTAGCTAATTGTGATTTTGTATATGCACATTTCTGAAATACTTAACTTGGACAGTTTCCTCTCATAACAGATCACTGTAAATTGTATGGTTGGGGAAAAAATATAGATTTCTCGATTTTAATCAATTCTCAATTTTACGAACAGATATCAATTCTTAAATCTCAAGAATCGATTAGTCATCCTGTTTTCATTTGATGAATGAATGGAACATTGTAGCGCGAATCCCATCCAATAAATCACAATAATCTTCGTGCTTTGTATTGATATGAAACAAAGTCTCAGATTTCAAATTACAGCCATTTTCTTACGAAATTCAAAAACATAAATGGCGTTTTGGCGCTGTGGCGTGAAATCGCTCAAGAGAAGCACATGATCTTCTCCTCCGCCTTAATAACACCAGTTACAGCGCGAAATAAACATGAATGAGCTTCTGAAAGTGTGTTAAATGATAGAGTACAACTTATCGAAGTCCATATCATGTGACATGGAGTCGCTCAATCAGTGTTTCAACCGTGGAAAGGCGTTAGTAAACGATGTCATGTAACGTCACAATTACCTCAGAAAAACCATATCCAGAGACCATAAACTCGTTAGTCAGCAAGAAATATTAACTCTAGAGAGGAGCAGTTTGCTAAATATATGCACCATATTACGTATTCATTATCATTTTTAATGTTCTTCAATATTTAATGCATGTTTGAATAAATTTGGAAAGTTTTTCATGACAGCCACCATTTAAATTTTTATATAACTTCATATAACTTTATTATTATAAAAATACATAAGTGTAATTTAAGTGTTTGTATACAAATCAGTTAATTTGTACCTTCAATATTATAGCAGGCTAATGAAGACTATAGGCTAACACTGACTCCCATAGTTTACTGCATTAGTGAAGAGATTTGTTTTCCTTGAGAAAATATGCCATGTATTGTCCCTGATATCCAAAATAATAAATACTGAATTGAATCGAAATCGAATTGCAAGCTTGTGAATTGAAATCGAATCAAATTGTGAAATTTGTGTCAATACCCAGCCCTACTAAACTGTAATATGGACTCGTGCACTTTCTGTAAAGCTGCTTTGAAATTATGTGTATTGTGGAAAGCGCTATACAAATAAACGTGAATTGAATTTGCTAAATTTGCCTCAGACGGCCAAATCGTGGCCAAAATTGCCCAGTGTGCTTCAGGAGTGTGTCTCACCGCTGAGGAAGGACTCCAGGCAGAAGAGCTTGACCCTGTGCTGCCGCTCGATGAGGTTGGGAGCGTTGGGATTGGGCGCGCAGGGGCCGGACCAGTACACTTTACACTGGCACAGGCGGATGGCGTAGATGTCGTGCCCCTGGACCTCCAGGATGAGGCCGCGGTCCATCACGTCCAGCAGCCGGCTGGTGAACACCCTCTGCTTGTCGTTGGTGATGTGTTCGGTGGGGGGGAAGCGCACCTGCTCCAGGCTCACCGGCCCGAACAGCTCCTCCTGGTTCACGATCGGCCCCAGGTCCCCGTAGAAGAGCCGGCAGCCCTGAGGGTTGCTCACGATCACCGGCGGACACACTTCCTTACCGCGGTAATAAAACTGCACCTCCAGATCCGTCACTGTGAAACACACACAGAGTGCATTATGGGTGTGAGTAGAGGATCAGGGTTATTGTCGTTGACTACAGCTAAAACACTTCTGTTGATAGAAATAAAGCTGAAACGGGTTACGTGTGAGTTACAAAGTGTGTGTGTGGGTGTAACGTGTGTGTGGGTGTAACGCGTTTGTGTAATATGTGTGTGTGTGTGTGTAACGTGTTTGTGTAATGTGCGTTTGTTTGTGTGTGTGTGTGTGTGTGTGTGTGTTTGTTTGTGTGTAACGTGTGTTACGTGTTAGTGTAACGTGAGAGTGTAACGTGTGAGAGTATAACGAGTGCGTGTGACGTGCGTGTGTGCGTTAGGTGTGTGCGTTACAACGTGTGTGATTTTGTATGAGAGTGTAACACGTATGTGGGTGTAACATCTGTGTATGTGTGTGAGAGAGTGTAACATGTTTGTGTAATGTGTGTGTGTGTGTGAGAGAGAGAGAGAGAGAGAGAGAGAGAGAGAGAGAGAGAGAGAGAGAGAGAGTGTAACGGTGTTAGTGTAACGTGTGTGTGGGAATGTAAGAGCGCAACGTGTGTGAGAGTGCAACGTGTGTGTGAGTGTGTGAACGTGTAACGTGTTAGTGTAACATCTGTGTGGGTAACTTCTGAGTGTGTGTGCGCGAGCGTGCGTTACAACGTGTGTGTGTGTAGTTACTGGGCAGAGAGCTGACCCAGGTCTCCGGGGTGGTGAACATGCCGTCGAAGGCAGAGGGCGTCTGGAGTGAGTGAGTGTGTGTGTGTGTGTGTGTGTGTGTGTGTGTGTGTGTGTGTGTGTGTGTGTGTGTGTGTGTGTGTGTGTGTGTGTGTGTGTGTGTACTTACTGGGCAGAGAGCTGATCCAGGTCTCCGGGGTGGCGAACATGCCGTCGAAGGCCGAGGGCGCAGGGATCTCCGGCTGCATCTCCACGTCCAGCGGCTCCTTCTTCGGCCACACCTCGGCGGGGGGAGGGGGGGGAGGGCAGCTGGCCGGCGCCATCGGGGACACGGATCCGGGAGGAGTCCAGACCGGACTCACGCCTGCGCACGGACACATCACAGTCAAACACAACACAACATACACCGCATTAAATACAGCAACACTTAAAGGTGCAGTCTGTAAGAATGACAACTAGTGGTTGAAATAGGTACAGCAGTCTAATTCAACATATCGGAGATCGTCGTTTCTCCCGCCTCCTCAGACTTGACACTCACATGGGTTGCCAGTTTTAGCACAAGCAACAGGAACGAGCGCAATGTACAGTGAAAATTGGCAACATGCAGTATCACAGACCAAAACAATAACAAACATTCCAGCCTGGAAACACACATTTCAGAGTAATATAACTGGCAGAAGAAGTGTTTTTTAAGAGAAACGAGTATGTGAACTTCCTATCGTTTCCTATTGTTTTAGTATGGTTTCCTCAATATATGCAAACATACGGTAGAGTGAAAAAGTTACATACAGCACCTTTAAAGGGGTCATCGGATGCCCATTTTCCACAAGTTGGTATGATTCTTTAGGGTGTTCATGTAAAGTTTGTAACATACTTTGGTTAAAATTCCTCAATGGTTGTGTAAAACAACACCCTTTTACCTCCTCAAAAACAGCTCTGTTCACAGCGACCCGTTTCGGTGCATGTCTCTTTAAATGATAATGAGGTGCATGTCTCTTTAAATGATAATGAGGTGCATGTCTCTTTAAATGATAATGAGGTGCATGTCTCTTTAAATGATAATGAGGTGCATGTCTCTTTAAATGATAATGAGGTGCATGTCTCTTTAAATGATAATGAGGTGCATGTCTCTTTAAATGATAATGAGGTGCATGTCTCTTTAAATGATAATGAGGTGCATGTCTCTTTAAATGATAATGAGGTGCATGTCTCTTTAAATGATAATGAGGTGCATGTCTCTTTAAATGATATGAGGTGCATGTCTCTTTAAATGATAATGAGGTGCATGTCTCTTTAAATGATAATGAGGTGCATGTCTTTTTAAATGATAATGAGGTGCATGTCTCTTTAAATGATAATGAGCAGCTGCTTTACACTAAAGTGATGCCTTGGGGGACACTGTACAAATGTCTGAGGGCGGAAATATGCTAATACGGGAAATATGCTAATACGGGAAAGTCCGTCAGTGGTCGTGGGCGGAGCATGGGCAATATGACATCATATTGCTCAGAAAATCCAAACGGCTTGATTATTGAGAGTGTTTAGGCTTAGTATTAAAAAAAAGGGGAAAAGGAGTGAATTCTCATTGTATGGTGGTTGCGTCCACACACTGCAAAGACACATTTACATGCAAACACCATATAAAAGTGCATTTTGCATCCGATGACCCCTTTAAACCATATGCTGTGCAAAGAGTTTAAGACCGGTTTATCCCGGTTTTCTCCCAGTACCGTGAGGTGGATATGGTGGAGGAGGCTCAGGAGTGTCGGGAACGTCGTCTTCATCGCCGTCGGTCTCATACGTGGTCACTGAACCTGAGACACACAGAGTTCACTTGCACACTGCATACTTACTTTTATAAATAGAGAGTGTAATGCTGCATCATAGTCACATGACCTCATGTGCATGTTTAATTCAGAAATCAATGTGCAAATCTCATGTGATAAATAAAAATCATTCATAATATTTCTTTTATATTAATTAATATTTAATTAAATTAATTAAATGAAATATTTAAATGTATTAAATCAGGAATAAAGTCATAACATTTATAAAAATCAAGAATAAAGTCATATAAAAAAGAATAAAGCAATAATATTTGTTTTAAATCAAGAATAAAGTCATAATATTAATAAAAATAAGAATGTAGTCATTTAATGTTTTTTAAAGAATCAAGAATAGTAATTTAAAAACAAACAAGAATAAAGTAATATAATATTTTTTTTTTTAAATCAGGAATAAAGTCATTTCATATTTTTTAAAGAATCAAGAATAAAGTCATAATATTTCAAAAGAATCAAGAATAAAGTCATAATATTTCAAAAGAATCAAGAATAAAGAAATAATATTTTAAAGAAATCGAGAATAAAGTTATGTTTTTTATTTTAGAGAGTAACGTTTCGTTAAGTATTTCACACTTTTTAGGGCATATTTTTCTAACCATTAAAAATTTTGTGCATTTCAACCTTTAAGACAAATACTTCTAATTAACAAATTCAGATAATTACATAATAGAAATGTTTAATCTGAATAATTAAATAACCTGTTACTTGTTTTACTTAATTCAAACCAACAACAGCTCATATTATACAAAATATCATATACCTGAGATTAATAGAATATTAAATATGTTAAATGTTACAAAATGATTCATTAGTGTTACATTTTATTGCTGGTAGGATAATAGGGTGATTTCAAAGTGTTCCTAAGAATTAATATTCATATTTATGCAATTTTCCTCCACAAAAGAGGAAATGTGTCAATATTCATAATTTACAATGCCAGGTTTATTAGGGAAATAGATTAGGATTTATGAAATATGAAATTGCATGAATATGTATACCTGAAAAGTGTGTGTTTGTTGACTCAGTGTGTGTGTGTTACCTGGGTTACTAATGGTCTGTGGAATATCACACACGTCGTAGATCTTCAGCGGGTTCATGGGAACCTCTTTGGTCCCGTCGTAGATGAGGTTGAACTCGCGGCTCTTGTTCAGAGCACATCTCAGCTGAGCTTTCCATTTAGCCGGATCCGGCTCGTCCACGCCTTCCTGATACTTCCCGGTCTCCACGGCCCAGGCCTGGCAAACACACACACATCAGTCCCGGAAAACACATAGCTTGTGAAGCCAGGGCACGGCGAGGTTCAGAGTTGGGTATTTATCCCCCTCCAACTCCCTTTGTGCGTCGTAGAACGGGCGCAGAAATTGCACCAGGAAAGTCAGCACATCAGGGGACACATCGTGTAGTCGCTGGCTCTCACCTCGGCTCTGAAGTATCTCCTGTAACTCTGCGTAGACTCCAGGGTGAGGAATACGGTGCTGAATCTGCCATCTGTTTGACAGTTTTTGACAACCGGCTTGTCAGACCTGACTGCTTTAAATATCGGACTAAAGCCTCGGTGGCCTGCAGGGTCTCTGCTACTTCTGGGACTGTTTCTGAAAGCTCATCTGGGTTCAAGGCATGCCGGAGGACAGTGTTGTACAGGTGGTCTTGACAGTCCAGGCGCCAGTATGGGCGAAGAGCGGCACCATAATTAGCGCCCTGATCGGTTACCCAGACAACAGAGTTCATCACCGAGGCATCAAATCCAAGGACTGAGACTAATTGCTGCTGCAACTCTTTTTGAATATTGTCTGCTGTTTTGGCCTCGTTTGGGAAGCTTGTTGTGGTGAGTACCCTACTCTTCATGTCATATTGTGGTGTGACAGTGACATGTGATTGACATGTAGCTTATTTTACAGTGATCATTCGTCCACATGTCAGTTGTCATGCCCACATTTATCAACGACATGACCCCCTTGATTTCTTCAGCCACGTCCCCTCTCTCAGCAGTCGCCAGTTCTTTGCACTTTCGGGAGATTGTGGTGGGGTCAGGGAGTAAACCTGTTGCTGACGTCCATGGGCTGCGCCTACATTTATTAGCTCTTGCGCTAACTGGATGAAACCGTTCCCTGCTACCGTTTCAAACGACCGAATGTCCATACAACAGAAATTCACGCATTTATCTGTGATTTCACCCTAGAAGGAGTTGGTTTGGCAAGGAAATCACTCCCACTCATTTGTTTGCTGCTGCTGGTTGGTCCGCTACCGATACATCCACCACGCTCAAAATGTCTTTGTAAATGAGATGATCCCGTCTTCTTACTATCGTAGCTTAGCACAGCCTAACAAATCGTACATTGTGCATAACCAGTTGGCTCATCATTTAAGGTTGTCACGATTTGAAAAACAGCCCAGAAGTTTGCCTTTCCTCTGGTGTTTTTTACCGTTTTAAGTTGGCCATCTGTGATTTTTCTCTTTTTGCACATGAGGTGAATCGTGGGTCGCGCTGACGGGAAACCTTCTGTGTGTGTGCGTGAGACAGTCATGTCAGTCATATGTCAGTGTAATTATAAGATTGTGAAAGTTATGAGGTTATGAAATGTCTTTCTATGTTTGTTTTTCTATCGTCGACGTCAACTTCTCAAAATTTTTTTAAATTAAAATCTAAAATATATAAAAAAGGAGGATAACCCAAAAAAGGCCAGAGGCCCGGCCAGCATGTGAACTATGACGTGAAAATTGGCCCGAAGCCCAGCCCTAGGGGCGTAAATAAGTTGGGGCCCGTCGAGCTCGGGCTGAAATGCAGGGCTTTAATGTGCAGCTTGGCACGGCATATTTATCGTGTTTGCGTGAGAGCGCCCTCTGGTGTTCAGATGGGGCAGTATTTACTACCAATCAGCCGAGCTTCACTGACAAGCTGAGCATAAGATAATCGCAGCCTTTGCCAAATCACGTGCTGTTTTATTGCGATTAATCGTGAAGCCCTACCCGACACTCACCTTAAAGATGGTGTTTTCCTCCTCCTGTTGGGGTGTGTGACGCGTGGCGTGTTTCCATGGGATCTGGAAGCGTTTGGCCTCGCGGTCGAGCCACACCAGACCGGGAAACGTCCCGTTCTCCACCTGGGACACCAGCCAGGGCTTGAGCCGGACCCGGCGCGGATGAGACGACATGACGAGCTTCTGGAAAACACACATCAGTGATCGCACTGACCCTCACATCCGGCAGAATAAACCACAGCCTGCACATTTAACACAGAAACACTTTTCAATTGCTTCAGTTCGTTTATTTTGTCTGCAGTTTTACTCTTAAATGTACTCTTGTTTATGTGTAGATGTGACTTTTAAATAGTTTTAAAAAGTTTTATAAATTGAATAAAAATATAACAGGTCATATAGTACATTCAATAAACATAATAATAAAAAACATTATCATTATTATTGGCAGCGACAGTAGCCTAAACGGATGAAGTTTCCTTGAATATTTAATTTGACTGAAAACACAGGCCAGATAAAGCTCATATTAATAATTACACTTTATTATAATAATTTATTCAGCGATTTATTCATATAATCATATAATAAATATGTATTCATATAATCAGAAATAAGCGTCAGATAAACCCATAAAGAGCCGGTGACTTTGATATTCGATGCTAAATCACGAAAACTTTCTTTGCCGTCGATTAAAACACTTAAATTCCGATAGTAGAGCATATTTGAGCGCATTATATTGTTTGAATTAGAGTAAAAAGCCTGTAAATATTAAATATAAATGTGATATAATATTAATGAGACTCACCTGAGGTTTTCAGGAAGCGTCAAAGCAGGAAAAAAAAACCACCAATCCTGAGGCCTTTACCGCCAAAACCAGCCGGTTTATGAATAAACGTGATTAAAGTCCGAGAGTATCGGTCATACACCGGATAATGCGCACACACACTCGCCGTGAGTCCGTGTGAAACTGTGTGAAACGCGTTTCATGTGTGTTTGAATCTCTGCTCGAGAGTTTCACCGTCAGCCGAAACTCAGGTAGAGCGGTGACGTCACGCGCATTTCTGTGACTCACGCGCACACACACACACACACACACACACACACACACGGGCACGCGCACTCATGAATGAAAACACTCACACACAGGCCTGCGGTCATATCATTGTTCTAGTTATATCCTAGTAGTGGGAATCATCATTCACATTCACTGTTCTTAATAAATCATTATTAGCCTATGTTTATTTAAGATTTTACTCAGTCATCCAGGATAGGCAAAGTAAAAGTAAAAATACAACACAAGTATAGGCTAGGTCTAAATACATCAGAGAGGAGCAAAAGCAGGTGTAGTGCCTAGTCCTGTGGCCCTATAGTCCTGTGGTGAGGATAGGGTTAGGATTAGGAGTGCCAAATTATGACCCCCTCGTTGAATTCGCTATGATTGCCTAATCCTAACCCAAACTACTCATCCTAACCCAAATAACCAATTCTTGGGGTTAATAATTTGCTGGGGGCCAGAATTCGACACAACATCGGGACTCAAACTCGGGTCGCTGTCAAACACTCGAATTAAACACACTTGGACCATGTAACTTCTTATCTGTGCATCCTTGTGTCCTCTCCTTGTGTTCTAGCTCCATTCCCTTATGAAGAGAGACAATGATACACCTGTGTATGGCCCTGTCCCAAATAGCACACTTCACTGCACTTTCAGCATTATTTAAGTCTCATGGACGTAACGGATGGCACACGGCAGCCATTGTAAGTCCACAAGCCTGTGAGTGATGAAGCGTGTTATTCAGGACCAGACCAAAGCAGCGTTACGCCAGGAAAGTGTGGACGCGTAGGGAGACCGCGAGTGTTTATGGTGTTATTTGGGACAGGGCCTGTATCCTCACTCATGATTCCTCAGGAAAGCTTCCCTGGTCCTCATTTCTCGCCTCCTCTTTTTCCCCCCTTTTTTATTATATAATTGCAAAAAAACAAAAAAGTATCAGTATAATCGACAATTCAATTACAGGAAAATATCATTGAAATTGAAAGGGCTTTGGAGTTGCCGGATGTAAAGGAGATGACCAAAAAAAAAAACATCTTTGCATAACAAATAAAACTGATTGTGATGAGAATGTGTGTATAAAGACACAAAACACACTTGTGTGATTATTCCCAGAAGAGATGAGAAACAGATTCATCTTCAGCACCACAGAAGAACTCAGAGAACATTTATTTCACACAGAGCTTCACAGGATACAAAACATCAAGTAATTTGTAAGACACATTGTTTACCTTATTGGTTATTAAATATTTAGACAGATTCACACTTTCATGGAATGTGGACAAACTGGCCATTCCAGAAGAACACAGTGTGTGAAATAACTGCTAAATCTCCTGTTCCGGCCAGAAGAGTTGGATAAAAGATTAATATTCCCAGTCATGGTATCAAACGGATGAGCTCATGATGAGGAAGACTGGGATCTGAGTTATTGCTCCGTAAGGAATAGCATTACAACAGCAAACTCTGGTGGAGTGACAGGTCTGTACTATTATATTATATTATATTATATTATATTATATTATATTATATTATATTATATTATATTATATTATACCTGCTCAAAAACTCTGGACAGGAATATAAGTGTCCATCACCACTGATTAATTGACCAAAATAATATTATTATTGACCCAATCTGGGAAAAAGTAGAGCCGCAAGACTTATTTGTATGAGGAATATCACTATTATTCCAAATGATAATAATAATAATAACTGTGAGGATTAAAATTATGTTTATAATTTATATGTGCCAAGCCAAAAACACTAGTTCATGAACATTTTATAATTTAAGGCAAAATTTAGTGATGTTAGTTACATAACAATGAGAAAGAGATAATTAGAGAACAAGATTGGGAAGAATAGGATCATTTATCCTGAAAGTATTATTTAGGGAAGGTAAATCTAGAAAGTTTAGACCAGTACATTCATATTTATTAATAACCAGTGTGTTTGACGTAATGCCTCCTCTGCTTCTGCACATAATCCAGGATATTAGAGCGAGAGCGGGTCCGTCATTCTTCAGTTCGTTCTCTCAGAGAGAAATCTCCTGAATTTCCTTCTAGCTTCTTCAACAACCGCGTCACAGTTCAGTCTGCATCTGACTTTATCATCTCTACACCAGGATAGTTCACCTGTGACTGAACTGGAATATCCTAAAGAGAGAAGAACAGGTTTTAACAGAGCATTTATCAAGATTTACATTTAAAACAGAAGATTTAGAGGATAATGCAATGTGTTGGACGGCAATCGGTCTCTGTGATTAATCTTTTACAACAGAGTCGTGTCGTCAGAATCTTGACTGTAAGTAAATAAATAAGGGGATAAACCTGACCAACTCCTCTTGAAGAAAAACTGAAATAGCTGATTTAAGGAACAGGGATTATTGTAAAGAGTTCTTATTAATATGCAGAATGGATCACCAAACCCAAGATTTATGAGAGATAGAAAAATAAACTAGAATAAAAAGAGAATAAAACTGTCATCATTAACCAACTCGCTATAGTCTAATA
This sequence comes from Scardinius erythrophthalmus, assembly GCF_964197995.2. NCBI lineage: Eukaryota > Metazoa > Chordata > Actinopteri > Cypriniformes > Leuciscidae > Scardinius > Scardinius erythrophthalmus. The sequence goes on along the minus strand of NC_138234.1, from coordinate 3,650,689 downwards.
AATCTAAAACAAGTCGGTATATTGTCTTTTTGGCATTAATCCTGATTGAGTCTCATCAATAACCGAACACACTTTAGTCTTTTGACAAAAGCACAGGCTAATATCATATAATCATTATCAGAAGACAAACAGGCCGAGGGAGAAACGAGGAGGCATTAACTTGAAGCACTCAAGATCTTCAGGATAACTCGTGTAATAATGTTGGAGGCTGGAGCTGAACTCTGGGACAGTGACCCTGCAGGATCGGATTACTCACTGTTAGAGCGCCACCCTGTGGCTGAATAACGCAAGGACAATAAACCTCTTACAGAAGTGTTTCTTTCGGTTTTGATTTTGTGCTGGTGTTGAAATGGCGTCGAGTTCAGGTAAGAATCAAATTAAGGCACAAACATAGCCTATGAAGGAATGTTTCCTCAATGATTTGTTCAGTGTTTATGAAATATTAGCCAACAATAGACAATGGTTTACTTCGTTTAGTTATTTCACGCTCTTGTACACTGTAAAAAATAATTCTGTGGCTTAGTAAATATTACAGAAATTTTTAACTTTATTAACTTAATAAAATCTCTGTATATCGTTTACTTGATTGTTTGAGTTAAACATACCAAAATAATTGAGTAAAAATCCAACAGTTAATTTTATCTAAAATTTACAGATATATTTAAGTTTTTTTCAATAAAATAATTTAGTATTTGACAAACCAATTATTTCTTTATAATATACTTAATATATATGTGAAATTTCTATCAACATATTTGAGAATGTTTAATTAAACTGATCTGTTTCAAGAAACAAAAAAATTACTTAATTCAAATCAATATTATTAATATATTTAACACGCTCTTAAAATTGAGTAAGTTTACTCAATTAAAACAATGCCCGCCCCCCCTCCCCCACCCTCTGACGTGACGAAAACTCGACGGTTGGAGTGAGCGTGGCTGTTTGAACTCTCCAGTCTCCAGAACAACAGCTCTCTTCTCAGCGTCGCAGATTTGGTGCATTTTCACTGTGAAATTCAGGTTGGTGTATGTTTTATTTTATCTATAAAATCATTACTGTGCTTTAAATCATATTTAATGCAAAACAACACACAGAGGCGTTATTCGACACCTAAACGAGACGAGAGCCGCGTTTGTCTTTTTGCGTGATTGAAACGCTTTGCATTAACACATGACTTTCATAATGATAATGAATATAATTATTATCATTTGGATGATAAAATGTCCTCAGAACTATCACTTTTTGTTTATTGGCAGGTTATGTCAGTCGCTCGCAGTATATTTCGGCTGTGCCTCAGACAGTGACTGTGAGTGAAACGCAGGACGGCGGTATGAAGTTCAAAGTTCACCCGCAGAGCGCGAGTCTGTCTCCGGCACGAGGACCAGCGCAGATTCGGTGGATATTGGATAACAGAGTGGTTGATTACACTTGAATTAGGCTACCTGAATGTTTAAATATTTCATTTTTACTTGTTAAATAAGTTTAAATGCAGGCAATATTGTATACATGAAAAAACAGTCTAAAATGTGCTGTATTGCTGTACTCATTGAAAATAAAGGCCACTGTAATGTAAGTTATACTGGTGGTTGTCTGGAGTACTATTTTACAAAGGTTTAGAGAAAATAAAAAAGTTACTATTACTCATTAATAAAAACAGTTAATATTACTCATAAATATTGTTTTTTTAATGTTTAAATGTTAAATTATTTCTACTCAATTTTATTTGTTAATGTACCAGATGCAGTTACTCAGATTTACTTAATTTTTTTACTTGCATTTACTCAATTCATACAGTATATTTCATTGATTTCACAGCTTTAAAATTTACTCATTTTTTTTGAGTGTAAAAATGTTTCACCAATAAAATTGAGTAAATAATAGTTAAACTTTTTACAGTGTATGTTTAAATGTGGCATTGAACACCAGGAAGAAAAATAACCGACGTAGGCTATATGAAAGGCTACATCTCATACATTTTTACCCATCAATTGTGTTATTTAGGCGTAATAGTAAAATGATGCAAATATAGGCTACGACAAAATGAAGCAGTCAAGACTTTTTACTCCATAAATCCAGTGGCGTAACTTTGTTTTAAAAAGTGGGTGGGTCATGAATGCTAAATCATAAATCGATGTATGTACAATAACATTACGATGTCCAGCAATCGATTTAAATAGTGCATGTGTTTAATTTGTCGTTTAATGAGTTTTAATATATGTGAGTGTGGGTAAATCCATTATAAATATGTGTATTGAAATGGTCCAGTGGTAGAACTTTTGCCAAGCGTGTCAGAGGTTGTGGGTTCTAATCCGCACTCGTATAGTTTTTTTTTTTTTTTTTTTTCTCATTAAAACCGATTATGTTTATCAGCGGTTGTATATCAGGCAAGCATACATTTGTATGCATTTTGTTTTGTAATTTCACCGGAACGAATAGAGAGTCTCCACAACGGATTGAAGCACGCGTCCGAGTGAAGACTGTGCGCGAGCCACAAGAGAACACAGTATCCGCGCGCCTGTGTCTGTATCTGTATCTGATCGCAGCGGCAACGAGCACTTTGATCACTTGATTTCAAAAACAACACATTTCAGCGCTAGATCGCCTCTTACAAACGAACTAAATGAATGCTCTGCTAGTTAACTGGAGATGTTTTATTTATTTGTAGTGGTACATTCGTGCCGCGAGATGTTTCAAAAGTGGTGGGGACAATATCGACCTTAGCAAAAAGTGGTGGGGACATGTCCCACCCGTCCCACCCGCAAATTACGCCTATGCATAAATCTACACAAGCTCCGATTGAGGTAGCCTATGCAGTGTTCACTTCTCCCTGAACACGTGATTATTGAAGTTCACTACTGGACAAAATGCGTTCAGATTCGTAAATATACATACAGTTACATTACATTTCGGAGGCTCGATATAAAGACCAATGAGAACATTGTGCAATGCGACTGCACTGCAGTACTTTATTATCTCTATTCATAGGCGTAATTTGCGGGTGGGACGGGTGGGACATGTCCCCACCACTATTTTCTAAGGTCGATATTGTCCCCACCACTTTTGAAACATCTCGCGGCACGAATGTACCAATACAAATAAACAAAATATCTCCAGTTAACTAGCAGAGCATTCATTTAGTTCGCTTTTTAAATAAGAAGCGATCTAGCGCTGAAATGTGTTGTTTTTTTAAATCAACTGATCAAAGTGCTCGTTGCCGCTGCAATCAGTGGCGTGGATACTATGTTTGTTTCTGGCTCGCGCACAGCCTTCAGGACGCGCGATTCAATCCGTTATGGAGAGACTCTCTATCCGTTCCGGTGAAAGTAGAAAACACAAAGCACAAAATAAGTGTCTGAAAAACATAATTGGTTTTAATGAAAAAAAATTTTTTTTTTTTTTGCGGATTAGAACTCAGAACCTCTGACACACTTGGCAAAAGTTCTACCCCTGGACCACTTAAATACATATTTAAATTAGTCGGATCAACATATAATAGGCCTCATTGAACGACCACTTAAACCCAATCAATGTACTATTTAAATCGATTGCTGGACATGTAATGTTATATCTGTTTTATGATTAAGCATTGTGTTACCCCATCCCCACCACACCACCACCACCACCACCGTGTCCCACCCACTTTTTAAAACAAAGTTACGCCACTGTCTCTATTATATTTAATATTTATACACTCAGTGTCACTTTCATGAAAATAAAAAGTCATTAAAATAAAATAAAAAAATAAGAAAATGAAATGCTGTTTTAAAAATAATGGTCTTGATGGGGGAGGAGTCAATTAGGCCAGGCCCAGGCACCGCGCGCATTAGCAATAGTGATTATATTAGCATTAGCTCCTCATGAAGATCGATTATAATCACTGTCTATGATTATAATGAGCGCTGTTAAATGTGAAGCAAAAGACCGCGGACTTAAGACACTTCTCAGAATAGATCAGATTCAGAAGATAAAAACAGACGTATTGTTCTCTCCTAACTTGGTGGCTTAAGCCCCTGATAATTGTTAAAAGCCCCTGATCTTTTAGAAAATTGACACTATGTATAATGTTATTGTCTGTTTACAGTATTACTTGAATAAAGAATAAGGGTAGAATATATATATATATATATATATATATATATATATATATATATATATATATATATATATATATAAACCACAGGGAACATGGTTGAATGTACAAATGGTGTGTAAATAGTGGTTTGTTTGTGAAGATGAGATGACTATCATTTAATTGGTGATAAAATTATATATTTTTGTATGATTGTGTTAAGTGTGTAATTGTTCACTGATTAAAGACCTCTGTGTGTGTGTGTGTGTGTGTGTGTGTGTGTGTGTGTGTGTGCGTGCGTGTGCGTGTGCGTGTGTGTGTGTGTGTGATTTTCTTCCAGCAGCAGGCAGAAGAAGTCCAATGTTTGATCGTCCTAACAGTAAGTGAATTAAATCACTGGCAGTGATATTAAGATGTGTCAACTTAAAACATATATGTGTTCCTTTAATGAAACATAATGGAAAAAGGCCCGTTCACACCAAGGATGATAACTATAAAGATAACCATAAAGATATAGTTCTAAAAATTGTTCTCAATATTAAAGAATAGCAGAGATCACACCACAACTATAACGATAATGGCACAGAGAAACGATAATTAAATGAATGTACAGCAATATGTACAAATAGAGACTTATTTGTGAATACAAATGTTTTCTTTTGTATTAGCATATCATAATTTGCACATGCAACAAAGAAGATGTGCATTTCTGAGTCGATACTATTTGATTCATCTGAAATTTTGACACTTTCATTCCATCCACACAAACACACACACACACACACACACACACACACACACACACACACACACACACGGCTGTCTGAGAACCACTAGATGGCAGTAGCTGCTAAAACAGCTAATGGCATCATAATGGGACCTTCTAAAACACTTAAAGCAGCACTCAGTAGCTTCGGGATTTCTTCGCTGTATTCTCGCTTTTTGCTCGCAGGTTTCTCTCTAGAGCTCCCCCCACAGCTTCGGAATAGATATTTGACAACACTGTTGTAAAAACTCGTTGGTGATTCTCAGACACCAGAGGCTAGTAGATCAACGACATCAAAGCAGATGGGACATTCTTTAAAACGTCTTCTTCATTCGGGTTCGGACAGCGTGAGGGAGCGCAATAATGACAGCATTTTAGCAGATTTCTTTTGGCCGTAAAGCAATTGTTTACATCGCGAGACCTGATATCACGCGAGACTTCCTGACGCGGCGGCCGGCGGCCCGCCGGCTCAAAGTTGCAAGTGCGTATTTTCCGCTCACAAGCACCAGAGGGGTGCGAAATGACCACCATTCAACCCGAAATAAGTAATATAACCATTCCAATGACTCTGAAGCTGTTCAGTTAAGGTAAAAAAGTTACTTAGTTCACCTTTAAAGGAACACTCCACCGTTTTTTGAAATAGGGCTTATTCACCTTCTTTCCTACATTTAGATAGGTGGGCAAATGCATTTTTGTCTCAGTGCATGCATTGTTTTAGTTTGACAGAGTCGGCGCTAGCTTAGCTTAGCATAATGAATGGAATCCTTTGTTGCCAGCTAGCATGTCCTGAGTAAAAGTGATATAAAAAATTGAAAAAACCCACCTAATTACTTCTTGTGGCCTGCGTATTCACAACAAGTACAAATAGCGATGCAGATTAACACTAGGCGATTTCCTAGGCAGATATTGACTTGGGGACTATATTAGGGCGAAGCACTGCTACTTGGGCGCAGAGATATCATGCCCAAGTAGCAGTGCTTCGCCTGTGCTTCCCCCTAATATAGTCCTTAATATATAAGTCAATATCTGTCTAGGAAATCGCCTAGTGTTAATCTGCATCGCTATTTGTACTCGTTGTGAATACGCAGGCCACAAGAAGTAATTAGGTGTTTTTATTTTATTTTTTATATCACTTTTACTCAGGACATGCTAGCTGGCAACAAAGGATTCCATTCATTATGCTAAGCTAAGCTAGCGCCGACCCTGTCAAACTAAAACTATGCATGCACTGGGACAAAAATGCATTTGCCCACCTATCTAAATGTAGGAAAGAAAGTGAATAAGCCCTATTTCAAAAAACGGTGGAGTGTTCCTTTAACGTAAAAAAATGCTTAGCTTTTAAATGTAAGATGACGGTGGTATTAAAAAAACAAACTCTGTAAAAACCCTTTTAATACCTTATTAGTATGTGCAAAAAATAAGATGAGATAAAAAAAAAGTTAAAACAGCAGAAATTTAACATACAGTCACCTGTGCTTGACGATTATTGACACAAATGTCACTCTATAATGTTACATTATAAATGAATACAATGAGGTTATGTATTAATACAAAATAAATACTTAATAAAAAATAGATACTTAAAAAAAAGTTAACTTTTTCTTTACTCTTTTACTAACTCTTTGAAACTTCTAAAAACAAACTGCCACAAAACATATTAAATAAATTATTTTCAAAATATCCTCCAACGTTTTGCAACACTTTGAATGAGTTTGCAGTTTGAATGATGTCTTGAATGAACATGACGTAGTAGGTTTTTATGTTTCCACACACGCAAACACACACACTCACACACACACACACACACACACACACACACACACACACACACACACACACACACACACACACACACACACACACACACACACAACATATTCCAGCATTGCAATCTTGACATCGCAGCCTGTTCATTATAGCCTTAATAAAATATAGTAATAATATAGTCAACCGAACATATAAATATTACACTGCTCTAAATAGTCAGTAGTACACTTCGTACATTCACGGTAAACACCGCTCCACTGTGATGTTTCCAAGCACATTTTTGCGCGAGGAAGAGGATGATTTTTTGGGATATTGGAATGTGAGTGAAGTACAAAACCTATAATAAAGAACAGTTTAGCATCCAAATACATTGCGAATGTTGAAACATTTTGATTGTAATGAGAGAGATACGTGAGTCCAACGCGCTTACTTTCACTTTCGCTTTAAATTATAGCTTTAAATTATAATTAAATTATTTTTGTGACATGGCTTAACATTACCGTGACCGTGTGCACGAATTGTCAATACATGTGAGGTTATGTGCATGACTCAAACACTGGCAGACACAGCAGCAGTTGTAGGCACGAATTGATCATGTTTCATGATATTGATCATGAAATCAGAATTTTCTTGTCTTGAATTATTCATTCATTCATTTATGTCACTTGTTTAAGTTCATTAATATGTAAAAAAAACAACAACAAAAAAGTCGATTGGGTAATTTAGGGAAATGTTTGGAATAACAAGTAGGACTGTGTGCGGCACAGCTTGCCCTTTATATTGTACAACAGACCAATTAAATAGGCAGAATAACTTTATATATGTTTGGTTGACTGTTTCATTTTGATATATTGATCTCTCCTGCCACTGAAGCTAGATCTGTGTCTGTCAGGAAGAGATGCTTAAATGAGAACACTAGTGTACTATTTATGAAGGCTATATCCTTAACACCAAGCATATCTGCAGACTCTGTTGATTTTCTCCTTGATTCTTTTAACTCAAAAGTTAAAAGTGTAATTGATGATATTGCTCCTGTTAAAGTCAGGAAGAAGAGTGGCAGACAAAAAGCACCTTGGAGAAACTCAACAGCTGTGCAAAATATGAAAAGACAATGCAGAAAAGCCGAGCGCATGTGGCGGAAGACTAAACTTGTAGTCCATTATAACATCTACAAAGACAGCCTTCATGCTTTCAATATGGAACTAGGCAAAGCTAGACAGACTTTCTTCTCAAATATTATAAACAGCAATTTAAACAACACACGCACTCTTTTTGCTACTGTAGAGAGACTGACAAACCCCCCAAGCCAGATTCCCAGTGAAATGCTCTCAGAGAACAAGTGTAGTGAGTTTGCTTCTTTCTTCTCTGAGAAAATCAGTAATATCAGAAAGGTGATCAGCACATCCTTGAGTTGCTCTGGGGTCAGACAGATCAAACCACCTGAGAAAGTAGTTTCTATGTCTGATTTCAAAGAAATCGATGGCAAAATTTTGGAAGAAACCGTACAGCACCTTAAAACATCAACCTGCGCTCTTGACACACTCCCCACATCATTTTTCAAAAGTGTGTTAAACAGTTTAGAAGCAGATCTTCTAGAAGTGGTAAATGCTTCACTTCTCTCTGGGAGTTTTTCAAACTCCCTGAAAACTGCAGTTGTCAAACCCCTCCTGAAAAAGAGCAATCTGGATAAGACCATATTAAGCAACTATCATAAAGATAATAAATGATATTCGCTTAAATACAGATTCAGGCAAATTATCAGTGCTGGTGTTACTTGACCTCAGTGCTGCATTTGACACTGTCGATCATAACATACTTCTTGACAGGCTGGAAAACTGGGTGGGGCTTTCTGGGATAGTCCTAAAATGGTTCAGGTCATACTTAGATGGGAGAGGTTATTATGTGAGTATAGGAGACCATAAGTCTGAGTGGACATCCATGACATGCGGAGTCCCTCAAGGCTCAATTCTTGCGCCACTCCTGTTCAACCTGTATATGCTCCCAATGAGCCAAATAATGAGAAAGAACCAAATTGCTTCTTTTAACCAAATTAAGGGGTGGTGTGGCGCAATGGATAAGACACATGCCTTTGGTGTGAGAGACCCGGGTTTGAATCCACTGTGAGACACCAATGTGTCCCTGAGCAAGACACTTAACCCCTAGTTGCTCCAGAGGCGTGCGACCTCTGACATGTATAGCAATTGTAAGTCGCTTTGGATAAAAGCGTCAGCTAAATGAATAAATGTAAATGTAAATAAATGTAAATTGCTTACCACAGCTATGCAGACGACACACAGCTCTACTTAGCCCTATCACCTAACGATTACAGCCCCATTGACTCCCTGTGCCAATGCATTGATGAAGTCAACAGTTGGATGTGTCAAAACTTTCTTCAGTTAAACAAAGACAAAACTGAAGTCATTGCGTTTGGAAACAAAGATGAAGTTCTCAAGGTGAACGCATACCTTCACTCCAGGGGTCAAACAACTAAACATCAAGTCAGGAATCTTGGTGTGACACTAGAGTCAGACCTTAGTTTCAGTAGTCATGTCAAAGCAATAACTAAATCAGCATACTATCATCTGAAAAATATTGCAAGAATTAGATGCTTTGTTTCCAGACAAGACTTAGAGAAACTTGTGCATGCTTTCATCACCAGCAGGGTGGATTATTGTAATGGACTCCTCACTGGCCTTCCCAAAAAGACCATAAGACAGTTGCAGCTCATACAGAACGCTGCCGCCAGGATTCTGAGCAGAACCAGAAAATATGAACATATCACACCAGTCCTCAGGTCTTTACACTGACTCCCAGTTAGATTTAGGATTGATTTTAAAGTATTATTATTGGTATATAAATCATTCAATGGCCTAGGACCTCAATACATTGCAGATATGCTCACTGAATATAAACCCAACAGATCACTCAGATCATTAGGATCATATCAGCTAGAAATACCAAGGGTTCACTCTAAGCATGGCGAATCCGCTTTAGCTATTATGCTGGAACAGCTTCCAGAGGAGATCAGATGTGCTCCTACTGTAGTCACATTCAAATCCAGACTCAAAACACTTCTGTTTAACTATGCATTTACTGAATGAGCACTGTGCCGCTGTTCTTCCGACTGTACTGTACTGTATTTTATCTTATTTTTCTAAACTGTTTTAATTATTCTTATTTCTTTTTATTATTTTAATTTCTTCTAATGTAAAGCACTTTGAATTGCCATTGTGTATGAAATGTGCTATATAAATAAACTTGCCTTGCATCAGAATATTGGCTTATTTTATGCCACAAAAATCAATAAAAAAAAATGTTGATTGCTCATAAGTTTTAAATAAATTAAAAAAAATTTTTTTATAGATGTTCTTAAAGCTTCTGAAAGGGTTACTTGATATTTTAACATTATTACATCTTGAAATCTATTATTACATCTTGAAGTGTGAAATCTGGTTGAAATATTAAGCCAGACTACTGACATATTTTCATAGTGCCAGTATGTTAATTTTCTTTGCTCTTGTAGAATTTCTAATATGAAATTCTACAGGGATTATTGTGCAGTGCTTTTTATTGCATTTTGTGTGTCTGTGCTCTTTTTTTAGTGAGGATTGTTCTGCTGGGAAAAAATGTGTCAGAAAACTGCAAAGTGGGAAACATCATACTGGGAACAGTAGCGTTTCACAGTGAAGCTTCATCATCTTATTCACAGCAGCACAGTGTGAAAATCAGTGGAACGGTGGAAGAGAGACACATCTCAGCAGTGGTGGACGAAGTACACATACCATGTACTTGAGTAAAAGTAAAGATACTCAAGGTAAAATATTACTCAAGTAAAAGTAGAAGTGCTGCCTTTAAACATTCACTTGAGTAAAAGTACAAAAGTATTTGCCTTCAAATGTACTTAAGTATCCAAGTACTATGATTTTTTTATGGCTATAATGTCCTATTATAATTTTTGTCACAAGACTCTTGCTTAACTCAGTCTACGTGAAGACTCCAATGTCACTCTTGGCACATCAATCTATTAATAAAATGACATTAATTAGTCTCTATATAAATTTATATTATATATATTTTTGAATTGAATACATTTTTTGTGTGTTTAATTTTGGACGGAAGGGGACTGTTCCCATAAGGTATAATACATTTACAGTATTTACTGTACATATTTTTCACGAGCATCTATGGTTATAATAGGCCTAATATTATAAACATCCTAATGTTATGATACATTCACATAAACCTGCACAATGCCATTAAATACACACACACACACACACACACACACACACACACACATTTATACATATACATATATATATATATATATATATATATATATATATATTATTTTTTTATTTTTTTATTTTATTTTTTTCTACGTTATGGGAGCAGCCTATTTCCTTCCAAAATTAAACACCAAAACGTATTAATGCAGTGTTTCTGCTACTCCCCAGAAAAAAAATGCTATTATATGCAAGTAATTTTAGTGTCAACGTAATAAGCAATGCTCATTATGCGTCAATATTTACCGATAATTGCTGCAATAATAGTAATTATAATAAAATAATTAAAACCTTTACAGTTGGTTAACACGGTGACGTATTTGTGTGGGCGGAGCTTAGCTGGAGGCAGAAAGATCTCTCTGGCCGCTTCACTAACGTTAGTTTGCAAGTTTTGTTAGCTTGTTTTATAACAATGACTGGAGAAAATCCGATTTTGTCTTAATGTGCAAGGTCACTCACTGTCCAGGATGCCGATTGTTATTTGCAAAAGTTAATTTTAACGGACGGAACCAGATGACCGTACACGCTCAGTCAATGGACGAACTGACAGGATTAACGTTAACGCTACCTCCGGTTGAGTGGCCTGACTTCTACACCTGCCCGATAGAGAAACCGAGGGTAAAGAGAAACTGAGGACATATAAATATATTTAGATGCCTATAATATAACTATGTGCTGAATGGTCATGTAAATACTTGTGTGGTGCGATCCGCAGTTCTGCCTAGCCAGCGCCAAGACGACAATGTAAAGAGTGACACTACGGTGCAATTTTAATGATATGAATATTTTCTAGAAATAAAAATTCCAGATACAGCATACTCATTTTTCATTGATTCTTGCACCCAAGAACACAACAAGATGACTTTTAATAATAAAAATAATAATTTAAGCTCCTTATTATGTAGCCGAATCTGTGCTGGTTTGTATTGGCCGCCTCCAGTTTTCCGTTTGTTTTGCCTCCAGCTAGCGCCGTGACGTAGGCGCAAAAGGGGTCTAATCACGTGACCGCGCGGCGGCGAGATCACAGCGGCTGCACACTGCACAGGCCATTCGAATGATATTAAAGGTCCCGTTCTATGCCCCTTTTCACAAGATGTAAAATAAGTCTCTGATGTCCCCAGAGTGTGTATGTGAAGTTTGAGCTCAAAATACCCAACAGATCATTTTTTACAGCATGTTTAAATTGACATTTTTTGGGGCTCAGAAAAACGAGCCGTTTCAGTGTGTCCCCTTTAAATGCAAATGAGGTGCTGCTGGACGACACAGGGGGCGGAGCTTCATGAGCTCGCGCTCAGTCTGTCAGGAAAAATTCATCTCACGGAATGATGATAATATCAGAAACTCTCAGTAACGGCGTTCATTTCGAGTCGGACAATAATGCCTACAGAGACAGAGTGCTGTATAGAGATGAAACAGGTATGGTTTAGTAGTTTAATTACGGTTATTATAACGTATTTGTCATCTGCTTGTAGGCTATGTATCCATTATTTATTAATAACCTACAAGTCTGCTGTCTGAATGATGATCAAACATGTACTGATGAGTTTAATAAAGTTTATTGTACATCACACAAAAGATGAAGCGTCAGATTTACTTCAGAAAATCACCGTAAGAGCTGAGTAAACACAGTAGGCTAAGTTATAAGAAGTGCGCAAGTAGCCAGTAGAGTTGAGGGAGCATTCCTGTGGGCGGAGGTTAGTCAAGAAACGGTTCTGGTGATGTCACTAATGCAGGAAGTAGAGGGGTGTAGTCCAATCGAGCCGTTTTTTGTAGTCAACTTCTGTTAAATAAAATATCTCGCTTGGCATTGAACTTTGAGCTTTATAATTTTACAGATATTATTTATACTCTAACAGCAACATTACACACTAACTAAAGTTTGAAACATGGAATCGCATGCAACGGGACCTTTAAAATACTGCGAGATCGATTAGAGTGTACTAGTGTAGACGGCTCTGTATGCTTTTCAATCACTCTCGCGATGTCATAAACTGATCGGTCTGTGCAGCTCCGGTTCAAGTCGAACAAGCCTATAGTGTGTCGCAACCTTATAGATGGGTTTCCGTTTCGCGAATTACCCATTATCCTCTGCGGCGCGCCGCCATGTTGTGTGTCAAAGCTGTCAGTAAGCCACTGTGCTGCATTAATAGAAAGCCAGTTAATATAAAGTATTTTTGACTCTTTTGTGTTGAGATAACGATGACAAATTCCTCCAAACCTGGCGACAAGGTGAAGGTTATTTACAGGGACACAGACGATGTTTGCCAGGCAAGATATGATGAGAAATTGAGTTATATCGATGGAAAGGATCCTTACACAATGTCGAAAGAGGACTGGTTATGTAAGTTAGGCTAATCCTGCGGCGTACCCCGATATTCAGGAAATGGACATTGCCAAGTATCTCATCCACACTGTTAGTGCGTACACTTTTGACGAATTAAGAGGAAGAAAGTCTCTGGAAGCATACAATTATTTTGTTAGAATGTGCGAGTTAAATTTTTATATGGTCGCATTTGTGCGAGTGCATGTCATGTACTACTCAGTTAAATTCACGCATGAATTCTCCTGCATTGAACTTGTTTTAGCGCTCGCCAAAATGAATTTTTGTCCCGCCAAAGTCTTATTTGATCGGTGAGTAATGTAGATGAACTGGGCGCATGTTTAACTGAAAGAACAAGCAGAGAGAGAGAGAGAGAGCCGGTCGCGCGCGTGCATTCTCTCTCTCTCTTCGGAGCCAGGCGAATGTGTAAACAAAACTTCACCGTCTCCAAACTAAGCGCTGTCTTGCTCTCTCTCCCTCGTGGAAATGTTAGTCTGGAGCCCTGCATTGGCGGTTCACATCGCTGTAGCCAGGCGGCTGATATCTGCACAGCCTTTATTATACGGTACATTTAGACTCAGTGTCAAGACAACACCATCTGGGTAAAAAAAAACAACAACACAACGCTCCGAACTAATTTAGTGTAGGAGAGAGATGGAGAGCAGAGGCACGGAGCGATGTGCTCCAGGTGTAGCCTCTGGCTCGACCAGCTGATGTGGCCACAGAGAAAGTGATGAAGGTGGACAATCGTCAGAGTGTGCTTCTGCCCAACCAACACCTCTCAAGGGCTGTGTCGATAGTAGCCGCCTGGGTACAGCGATTTGACAGCCGATGAGAGCTAACGTTAGCGCATTTAGCTAGCCCATCTTGGAAATGATTAGATAAAGTGTCACATCTCCAGAGCACAAAACCTCTAAATGTTCACAAGAGCAGCACTGAACATTAACTCCAGCCAAACGGAGAATAATCGGATGATTTTTATGTTCAGAATAATAACGATTCAGGATATTATCATGCTCCGTAACACACACGCTTGACCCACTTGACACACAAGATGGCGCCGTAAGGAGTTGCGGGAGAAATGTGACGTCATCGGAAACCTATCTATACTGTCTATGGTCGCAACTCTCATATTTAACAGCTCTGGTTCACGCAGAAAGCGCCAAGGCAAGTTCAAAACAAAGCACGCACGTTGTAGGCTAGTGATTGGTGGCTCGTTTGACCAGTTAAGTTTTTATCCACTCATAAATAAAAAGGAACGACTGATTTTGAAAATGTAGTAGAGTAAAAAGTAAGATATTTGACTTTGAAATGTAGTGGAGTTAAAGTAAAAGTCTTCCAAAATTTAAATACTCAAGTAAAGTACAGATACGCAAAAAAACTACTTAAGTACAGTAACGAATTACATTTACTTCGTTATTGTCCACCACTGCATCTCAGTCATCAACAGTTCTCACCTACTCCAGCCACATCTCACACAGTATCAGATCACACAGAGAGTGAGAGAGTGTGTGTCTCTGTGTGCTCCAGGACCTCATGTGATCTTACTCGTACTACAGTATAATGACTTCAGTGAGGAGGACCTGAGAAGAGTGAAATATGTGCTGAACTTCTTCAGTGAGAAGGCCATTAAACACACCATAGTGCTGACTACTGATGAAGAGCCATGGACATTCATGATTTATAAGACTGTAAATAATGCTATTCATAATTTAATAAAGGAGTGTGGAGGAAGACATCTTCAGTTTGATGCAAGAAACCCAGGATGGCGCTCTGAGATGATTAGAAGGACAGAGAAGATACTCCAGGAAGAACATGAAGAATTTCTCATCTGTAACATGTATGAGGATGGAGATGATGGATCATCAGTGGATGGAGATCTGAGCAGATCTGGAGGTTCAGTTCAAGGAGACGACAAAGAGGAGGAGGATTATGATCACAACGAGGATGGAAAACTCAACGAGAACAAAAAAACAGGAAGTGATGGAGGAGGTTTGTCAAAGTCTTTTTTTCTGGATAATACCTTGAATATGCTCATAAACAACTATTTAATCCTTTAACTCTTTCTCTGCCATTGACAGATTTTCTAGCTTTCCATGCTTTCATTGTTATATGGGGGGCTGGCGCTTTTAAGCATCTTCTAAAAGAGTACAGAATCTTCTGATCAAAAAGTAGTATCAGAAAGTATCAAAAATGGTGGCACTGGATGGCAACATTTTTTTTAAAACGCTGGCAGGCAAAGTGATAATAGTTACAGTGTAATGATACTAGGGGTGTAACGATACACGTATTCGTATTTAACCGTTCGGTACGAGGCTTCGGTTCAGTGTTCGGTACGCATTTTCAAACCGAACGGTTCGTTGGACCATTTTTCCTGCCGACCAAAATTTCGTTATTTCAAATGTAGGCGGGTCGCGCGTGGCAAGCCGACATCAATTGGCAAACGTAATGCAAGCGGAAAGAAACTGCTCGTTATTATGTGGTTGAAGGACTGTTTATCAGTTTGGACCAGTGTAGCGCGAGCCGATCGTGATCATGTGACACTGTTACTACACAGCGCTAATAAGAGATCCAGTAAATAAAGCATTTGAATTCACCACAGAAGTAATAACATCGCTGCGAGATCTAGTGAGAAACATTCACTTTTCTCCTTTATTAACGGATCAAACAGCGCTGACGTGGAAACCAGGAAGAAACATTGTGCCATGAATGAACTATCCAGTGTCCACAGATCTGCAACATTCACCATGGATTTACTGTAGTAACTGCAACAATGGAAGTTTGGCAGGAATAGTAGGCATAATGCCTTCAAGTAACATTACGTCGGTTTTATTTTGACATTATGAATACAATTGCTGCCCTCAAATGTAAATCTGAACTAAAATAGGCCTCTTTTTAAATTAGCCTACTACAATATTAGGCTATTTAATTTTTTCCAAAGAGCTGTTTTGTTTTATATGCTCCTAGGAAGAGTCATCACTATATCACTAGAAATATATATATATTCACAGTATATCACTAGAATTGCTCAAAGTAAAAAAATATATATATATCATACTTTATTATGTTAGTTTTAATAAAAAAAAAAAAAATTCTCTGGCATTTCTTTCTTTTTGCTGTATCGAAAACGTACCGAACCATGACACAAGTGTATCGTATTGAACCGAACCGTGAATTTTGTGAACCGTTACACCCCTAAATGGTACAGAAGATGACTGAGAAAAATCAGTAGCACTACTGTGTGACTTGAATGGCTATTCTTTTTACTAATCTGTTTTGTTTATGTTGAAAAAAACCTAAAGTGTTTGTACATAATATTTTGGAATAGAGTATCAGACCGACAGAAAGACAAAGTAAGCAGCTGAATATAGTCTTCAGACACATTTTGAGTAATACTGTTACTGTTGTTATAGATCTGCTACGCTGCTGCTGCAGAACAAGTACTGAGATTTGCTACTGCAAATCCCTTCACAGACATTGCTGTGAGCATGTAAGACATGCTGCTGCTGGACATGTAACATACATGAATTAACCCCTCCAACAAAGCAGGGGACAAGAGAAAAGGGCAGAGCCCTCTTCAACACAAACACCTAAACAGATCATTTACAGTTTGTACAGCCAATGCCAATAAAGCTGTTGTGCACAGGTGAAAGGAAGACTATTGATTAGGGCTGTCAATTGATTAAAATATTTAATCGAGATTAATCACATGATTGTCATGAGTTAACTTGTGATTAATCGCAAGTTACATTTTTATCCGTTCTAAATGTACCTTAAATTAATACTTTAAGTTTTTAATAAATAAAAAATAGACGATAGACGATGATCAGCTGATAGACGCGATGCGCTGATGCGGGTTTATCAAGAGGACATTTCCAATTAATGTATTAAATTATTATTACTATTACTTTTATTATTAAGTTAATATTAATTACAATTAATTTGCCCCTAAATAATTTTATAGCGCATCACTCCATAACCGACGAGTTTTGAGGAAAATAAAAGATTAGTTAGATTAGCTTACTCCTCATTTCAAAAACAATTTGTTTAAGATGAAATACTTCTCTTCTCATTGTTCACTATAATAGTTTCCTAATGTTGTTTAGGAGTCTCCTACCTACAACATGTTTACATGCAAAAAAGGTTAAAAAAAAGTTTAATTTCCTCATAATATACATTTGCACATCACCAGATTTTCAAAGATTCTCAAACGACTCGTCAGATGAATCAATCTCTCTAAATCCCTCCTTTCCGTGAGCTACTCTGCTCTGATTGGCCAGACAGCTCAGTCTGTTGTGATTGGTTTACAAGTGCACGCGTCGAAAACAAAAACGCCTATTGCCATAAAATCGTCAGCTCTGCTTGTCCTGAGGCTTCCTTCACCGTAAACTAAACACAGTAACGAACAATGACGTCGATTTGACCATATCAATGGGAGTCTGATGATGAAACACTGGAAGAACTAGTTATTGAACCCGAACCTCCATCAGGACGACGCGAGCAGGACTCAGTGTTTCTCAGTGATACACTACTCAGTTTGAGGTACATTATGGGATTTTGCAACTGTAATTCCTCACCATCAGCATTAACAAGTGCATGTCCATCAACAAACATTATTTTACTTGTACTAATTTATTTACCGAGTATTTTTCTAATATATTGCGGTGAACACGTGGAAACTGTATCAATAACATTGCGTGTACATTAGCCGAGCTCCAGCGTGAATGATCTGATGTAACATAAACATTGGCAAAACAAATCTTTCCTCAGAGTAGTGAGAACGACAGATGATCTGCATTAATAGACACAGTTTTAGGTAATCGTGTCCACAGCTGATTAGCAGTATTTCACTAAGACAGTGATAACGTGAGTTAGCCAGTTAGCAGGAGACCTACACAATATAAAACTCAAATCTAAGTATTTTGAACACCATCTTTCAAGAGCAAGTGGTTTGTGAATCCTGCATTGAACTACGAGATTTGGGAAGCAGTCGTCAGTGAAATAAAGGGATCACAGCAAAAGTTTAGGATTATACTGCTGTGGTATCGTGGTAAAGATGAACTTTAACCTCTGATTCTCCACATGCTCGTCCTTGGGCAGTGAAAACTGGCTTTACCTTCACATTGTAGAGCACAGCGTCTTCTTAACATGATGCTATCCAGTGTCCACAGGGATCAGCTGCCGGTTTGAGGTTCGAGTTTTCCCGCGTGCAATAAGTGGACGGGCAATATACTAATGTTTCGTCTTGACATCACAACGAAACGGCTTATGACTTGTTTGAAAAACAATTTAATTGACTCAGAGTCGACTCTTACTTTTGAAAGACGATAACTTTATATACGGTTCACTTTCAGATTTAAAACTTTGCAGGATGTTTTCATGTACTCAGAGCTGTGTTACACACTACATGAAAGGTAATTTTCAAAAATCCATAATAGGGGCCCTTTAATATAATTGTTAAAATTATTTTATTGCCACACTTTAATATGTGAATTATATTATCAGAAAACTGAACATTTAGCGTTGTCAGGCTTTTATTTGTGCTTAATGGATAAAACAACGGCGCTGTGCACTCAGCTGCTCATAAACATGACTGCTGTAAATTTGACCTGCCACAAGATGGCGCTGTTTTCAACACTCTTGATGCTATACAGTCATACAGTATACTATACATATGTCTTCATACATATGTCTTTTGTTTTATGTTTGATCTTGGCTCTTGTTGTGTGAATTAACTGCACATGGGTTCTCCACAACTTGCCTTCAGTGGATCCATTAGAAGTGGTTAAAAGTGGACAAGCTCAAAATATTTTCGACACCATTTACACCTGTATATAGCGTCGTCCACGTAACCCGATCGACCAAAACACTTCTTAATACCAGATGAAAAAAGGGCCATAGAAAAGAGCAGAAGAACAATGAAAACCTGAGCACAAACTAACTGGTTCTTGCATCTATCATGACCCGTCAGGTTTCATTGTATGTAAAAACGAGATTTGATAGCTTTGGCATGAGAAAGAGAACTTGCGCTGCGCCCCCTAGGAGGCACTATGGGGGAATGCCTCCGGCATGACCGGTGTCTGAAACATGAGTCTAAACACAACAATGAACTTGACATTGGCAGGTGTCAGCCTATGATGCAACTACTGGTACGACCGTGAGTATAAAAGGGCACCTGTGCAATACGTCATCGTCTTTCTTGTCTTTAGAAGACCATTTGATTGTACATGAGTGAGAAGCATGCGCGTTTAGCTCTCAAAGAAGTTGAATGCGGACATTGTGAGGATTTCTCAATGAAAAGCTCTGTTCGCGCGGTCTCTATTCTCGAGGGATGTGGGACGCGCATTTGTGTGGAATGCTGGTAGGTATTATGGATTCACTAGACTTAGTACAAGAAGCTTTTTCTTTTCTGGTCTCTCCTGAGGGACAGTAGTTAGCATTTGCACAAGCGTGTTCAGCTCTCGAGGGAGTTTAAGGCCCTCATAGCGATGCATTCGTGTCTGTTCTCATATGATTCTTTTCAGAGTGATAGAATCTGACACATGATCTAGTGCGCTTGACCCCCGAGGGGGTTAAATGCACACTTTTTTGCAATGTGTGCATTTAAAAAAAGAACAGAGATGCTGTACTAAAACCTCCACTCTGCAGGGCTTCGCGGTCCAGTTAGTCTAAGTTGCTAGCTGTCTAACAGAAGTTGTGAGTGTTAGGCTCACTGTGAGCCTCCTTAAATGCTGGCCTGAATAAGAGAATGTAGTTAGGCCTCCTCTCTTTTAGAGTTATCCTGCTGAGGCCTCCATTCTTCAGAAGCTCTGGTTTTTGTGACCCCTTATTTACTTATATTACTTATTTATTCACACGTCTGCGGCACGTTAGATAGGCGCCTTGTCTATTTTTGACGGACGGCGCATCCAAAAGCCAGTGTGCTCCTCCTGCTCACAGGCACTGTATGTGAAATATAGATACAAGATAATTTAGGATGTATTTTAAAAGACTAAAACACACAAATCTTTTATCCTTATCGTTCATAATGGAACTTTTAAGTGTATTACCTTTGTCTGTAGGCTACAGCACAATAAAATAGGACATAGCAATAAACACAACAATAAACACAATCAAACAGGGCAAACATAACAATTTAGCCAACTTAACCATGGTAGAACCCCAAAAATCAAGACGTTTGTCTCACGCATCCAGTCGCTTCGCTTCTGAAATGCTTGTTGGCACCGCGTGGAGGACAGAACAAAACCTCATTGGAGCTGTAATGCGCCGCAGATGTGTGGAGTGTAAATAAGGGGTCAGGGGTCTTGTCTTTTATCGCGATGCTGGTGTGCACCTTAAGCCGCGGTCACACTAGACTTTGAGCATGCAAAATTTCCCTTTCAGTCGCTCACGTTCGACGTAACGTCGACGTGACGACGTAATTGGGATCACTTCAGGGAGCCCTATCAACTTCGAGTGTCTACAGAACGAGCCAATGAACGTTGGCGTGCGTGAATCGCGTCACGCGCCCCCGCCCCGCCGCGCGGGTATAAACAGGAAGCGGGCACACGCACACATTGTCTTTCACTTCGGAGCCGAGCTTTCGTTTGACTTCTGAACCTACAGACTGCTTACTGAGAACGAGAAGACTCTCATTCGTGTTGGTGTGACGGCGCGATCAGTGGTGGCCGCGAGCATTGCAGCTCTCAACTGCTGTTTTCACAGCACTGCTGTTTGTGTATTGTGTGTGTGTGTCGGTATCGGTGGGCGTTTCCCCTGTGTGTTATTCACACCACGGCTACCCCTGGGTGCCTCAGCACTGAAAGAGAGTTTCTATTTTTTTGTTTTTACTAAAAGAGCAACACAAGCGTGACCCTGCGTCTTTTTCAAGATGTCATTCCGCTTGTGCGTTTCTGGATGCCGTCGTTCCCTGGCGCCAGCAGATGGCCACAGCAGTTGCCTCTCGTGTTTGGGCATTCAACACGCTGAGGCAGCTTTTGTGGATAGTTCATGTTCCCATTGCGGGAATATGACTATTGCAGCGCTTAGATCAAGATTTGCTTACCTCAAGGGAGGTGCAGTCCCCTCGCCTATGCCCCGATCTAGTATCTATTCTGCCCCGCAGAATAGACCTACTTCGGTGCATGACCAGGGTGATCTGAGGATTACCGTGAGGGCTTCCCCGTCGAGTCATCCTCCGCCGGCCCCTCACGCCTCACAAGCGCTGTCGCCATTGGGGCTCCTTAGTGAACGTCTTGGTCCTTCTCCGGAACGGCCAACCGTTTCCTTTGGGGCTCCAGCTGACGATCAGATGTCGATCGCAGCATCGGAGGGGGAGCTGTCCTCTGGAAATGACGACTCGGCTGCGTTGCCCCCCTCGGGGTGTGTAGCGTTGTCCGAGCCAGATCCAGAATGGACTGCTATGCTTTCCCGGGCCGCCGAGAAGGTCGGGCTTGCGTGGAATCCTCCACCACGTCCCGAACCTTCTCGGTTGGACGATTGGTTTCTCGGGGCGGGGCGGGCCTTGCTGGTTCTCAGTGCGCCGCCCCGGTACCTTTCTTTCCGGAAGTGCATGAGGAGCTTTCTAGGACGTGGAAGGCACCGTATAGTGCCCGAAGCCGTTCTAGTTGCTCCTCACCCCTCGCCACCCTCGACGGCGGGGCAGCTAAGGGGTATGTGGATATCCCCCAGTGGAGCGGGCCGTCGCGATGCAGCTGTGTCCGGCGTCCGCTTCCTCTTGGCGGGGCAATCCTGGATGCCCCTCTTTCCCAGGTTGGGTTGTTCGGCGACATCCTGCCCCGGCGGACCGCTGCTGCTCCCACCCGTCCGCCGGCCGCAGACCCTCCGTCTACTCGTCGCCGAGGTCGGCCTTCTGCGGCGTCCTCCGCTCCCGCTAAGCCCCAGCAACCATCCAGGCCTCAGCGCGGAGCAAGCTGTAGGAAGCCGACCCCGCCCGTCCAGGCCGCTGCCAAACCAGGAGGCAAGCGACGGTGCAAACGACCCTGAGACGGGCGGCCCGGAGGTGGATCAAGTTGCTCTTCAGGAGATGGCGAAGGCGCCACTCCTTCCCCCGGTGGAGGGCCGGGCGGAGAATCTTTTGTTTCCTTTTCTTTTTGTTCCGCCACTGACCCACGGGTGGTACCCACATTTTCAAAAAAAGAGCAATTTCTGAAACCTCTGGGCCCCAAGAGGGCGCACTTGGCAGTCGACGCCGCCGCCATGCCTTGTCACTCCCGAGCCCCTCTTTCATCGCCAGCAAGCAGCAGTGGCTGTGTTCCGGACGTGCTGTCGCCTCCTCACACTCACTCTGCCCTTCGTCGGAAGCAGGTATGTGTTGCACCACACACTCAGACCCCACTTCGGGCCGCTGTGCCGTCCGAGTCAGGTCCCTGCATTCCGCCGCGCTGCCCTACCCCGGGTACGTCTGTGGTGCCGTTAGTCCCGCTTGCTCAGGGCCGAGATCGCAGTCCTACTGGCGAAGGACGCGATCGAGCCGGTCCCTCCAGCCGATATGAAGACCGGCTTCTACAGCCCGTACTTCATTGTACCCAAGAAAGGTGGTGGGTTACGACCAATCTTGGACCTGCGTGTCCTGAACCGGTCCCTTCACAGGCTACCGTTCAAGATGCTGACGCAGAAACGCATTTTCAAATGCATCCGTCCCCAAGATTGGTTTGCAGCGATCGACCTGAAGGACGCGTACTTTCATGTCTCGATTCTCCCTCGACACAGACCGTTTCTTCGCTTTGCGTTCGAAGGACGGGCATATCAGTACAAGGTCTTACCCTTCGGGCTGGCCCTGTCGACCCGCGTCTTCACGAAAGTCGAGGAGGCGGCCAGTGCTCCCATGTGCGAGCGTGGTGTTCGCATTCTCAACTACTTCGACGATTGGCTTATTCTGGCCCAGTCGAGAGAGCAGTTGTGCGAACACAGGGACATGGTGCTCAGTCACCTCAGCCACCTAGGGCTTCGGGTCAACTGGGAAAAGAGCAAACTCACCCCCGGGCAGAGGATCTCTTTTCTCGGTATGGAGTTGGACTCGGTCAACATGACAGCGCGCCTCACCGAGGCCCGTGTCCAGTCAGTGTTGAACTGCATGAGCACGCTCAGACGCAGAACAACGGCACCACTGAAACTCTTTCAGAGGCTCCTAGGGCATATGGCATCTGCAGCCGCGGTTACGCCGCTCGGATTGCTTCATATGAGGCCGCTCCAACACTGGCTCCACGATCGAGTCCCGAGATGGGCGTGGCAGAGCGGCTCGTGCCGGGTCCAAGTGACTCCGCACTGTCGCCAAACTCTCAGCTTGTGGTCGGACCCTTCGTTCCTGCGGGCAGGTGTTCCCCTGGAACAAGTGTCCAGGCACTCTGTGGTCTCCACGGATGCCTCTGCCACCGGCTGGGGGGCCACGTACAACGGGCATGCAGCTTCAGGTCTGTGGACGGGGCCTCAACTGCATTGGCACATCAACTGCCTCGAGTTGTTAGCAGTACGTCTTGCACTGAGCCGTTTCAAAACGCTGCTACTAGGCAAGCACGTACTGGTCCGTACGGACAGCACTGCGACTGTTGCGTACATCAACCGCCAAGGTGGTCTACGTTCCCGCCGCATGTCACAATTCGCCCGCCATCTTCTCCTCTGGAGTCAGAAGCATCTGAGGTCGCTTCGTGCCGTTTACATTCCGGGCCTGCTCAATCGTGCAGCCGACAAGCTCTCACGTCAGCAGGTGCTGCCGGGAGAATGGCGACTCCATCCCCAGGTGGTCCAGCTGATTTTCAGGCGCTTCGGGACCGCACAGGTAGATCTGTTTGCCGCTCCGGACACGTCTCACTGCCAGTTGTTCTATTCCCTGACCGAGGGGACCCTCGGCTTGGATGCTCTGGCACACAGCTGGCCCCGGGGCCTACGCAAGTATGCATTTCCCCCAGTGAGCCTTCTTGCACAGACTAAAATACTACAAAAAGTTGTGTCCTCTCAACTGGGCTCTTTCTTGCAAGAAAATGACATCTATGAAAAGTTTCAGTCTGGGTTCAGGCCGCATCATAGCACTGAAACTGCGCTCGTTAAAATCACAAATGATTTACTTTTAGCTTCTGACCAAGGCTGTATCTCAATACTAGTTTTACTTGATCTTAGTGCTGCGTTCGATACTATAGATCATACAATACTCTTAGATCGACTACAAAATTATACTGGTGTTCAAGGACAAGCATTAAGCTGGTTTAGATCGTATTTATCTGACCGCTACCATTTTGTTTATTTAAATGGAGAAAAATCGATCATAACTCCAGCAAACTATGGAGTGCCGCAGGGATCTGTCTTAGGCCCTCTATTATTCTCAATATATATGCTGCCACTTGGAAATATTATAAGGAAACATGGAATTAGTTTCCATTGTTATGCTGATGACACTCAAATATATATTTCATCACGGCCGGATGAAAACGCTAAATTATCCAAATTGACAGAGTGTGTTAAAGATATAAAAGATTGGATGACGCGCAATTTCCTTTTATTAAATCCAGACAAGACAGAGGTAATACTTATCGGTTCAAAAAACCACCCACAAAACCTCTCACAATACAACTTTAACATAGTAGGATGTCCTGTTACTTCATCCTCTACAGTAAAAGACCTGGGTGTTAGACTAGACTGCCACCCTTTCTTTTGAAAATCATATTTCATATGTTACAAAAACAGCCTTTTTCCACCTTAGAAACATTGCTAAGCTACGTAACATGCTATCAGTTTCTGACGCAGAAAAGTTAGTTCATGCATTCATGACCTCGAGACTAGATTACTGTAATGCTTTATTAGCTGGTTGTCCTGCATCCTCAATAAACAAGCTACAGTTAGTTCAAAATGCCGCCGCTAGAGTTCTAACTAGATCAAGAAAATATGATCATATAACACCAATTTTATCATCACTACATTGGTTACCTATAAAGTCACGTATTAATTACAAGGTATTGCTACTGACTTATAAAGCCTTAAACGGCTTAGCTCCAGTCTATTTAACCGATCTTCTATCGCCCTATAATCCATCGCGCTCTTTAAGATCACTAAATTCGAGGCTTTTGATCATACCTAGGATATCCAGATCCACCAAAGAAGGGAGAGCATTTTCACATTTAGCTACAAAACTCTGGAATAGTCTTCCGGATACTGTTCGTTGCTCAGACTCGCTCTCCCAGTTTAAAACTAGATTAAAGACGCATCTCTTCAGCCAGGCATTTATATAATACTTTTAATCTTACAGTTAAATCCGGTCTCTAGTTCATAAACGCCAGAGGAGAACTGGCCCCCGACTGAGCCCGGGTTCTCCCAAGGTTTTTTTTTCTCCATTAGGTCACCTGATGGAGTTTTTCGGTTCCTTGCCACTGTTGCCTTTGGCTTGCTCATTTGGGGATATTTGGGGATATTTAATTGAATTAATCAATCAACGATACCATTGATCAGCATTACCAAACGTGGACGTTCCACTAGAAACAAACATTGATGTATTGTTTTAATTTATTACTGTGAAGCTGCTTTGATACAACCTATGTTGTGAAAAGTGCTATATAAATAAACTTGACTTGACTTGACTTGACAGACCTTGTGCAAAGTCAGGGAGGACGAGGAGCAGGTCTTGTTAGTTGCGCCGTATTGGCCCAACCGGACCTGGTTCCCGGAACTAGTGCTCCTCGCGACAGCCCCTCCCTGGCCCATCCCTCTGAGAGAGGATCTGCTCTCTCAGAGACGGGTTACCCTATGGCACCCGCGTCCAGACCTCTGGAAACTCCATGTCTGGTCCCTGGACGGGACGCGGAGGTTCTAAGTGACCTACCCCCTGCGGTAGTTGACACCATCACTTCCGCTAGAGCCCCCTCTACGAGGCGCCTCTATGCATTGAAGTGGAACCTGTTCGTTGAATGGTGCTCCTCTCATGAGGAGAACCCCCGATCTTGCTCGATCAGAGCCGTGCTTTCCTTCCTGCAAGAAGTGCTGGAGCGAAGGCTGTCTCCCTCCACCCTTAAAGTGTATGTTGCCGCTATTGCTGCACATCACGATGCTGTTGATGGTAAGTCTTTGGGAAAGCATGACCTGATCGTCAGGTTCCTGAGGGGAGCAAGGAGACTGAATCCTCCTCGCCCACTCTCTATACCCTCTTGGGATTTGTCTCTGGTCCTTTCGGCACTTCAGAGACCACCCTTTGAGCCTCTGCAATCAGCTGAGTTAAAAATTCTGTCCTGTAAGACAGTACTCCTGGTTGCATTGGCCTCTATCAAGAGGGTAGGGGACCTGCATGCATTTTCGGTCGACGAATCGTGCCTAGAATTCGGCCCGGATAACATCCTGAGACCCCGGCCCGGATACGTGCCCAAGGTTCCTACCACTCCCTTCCGGGACCAGGTAGTGAACCTGCAAGCGCTGCCTTTGGAGAAGGCAGACCCAGCCCTGGCTTTTCTCTGTCCCGTTCGCGCTTTGCGTCTGTACGTGGACAGAACGCAAAGCCTCAGGACCTCAGATCAGCTCTTCGTCTGTTACGGAGGCCAGCAGAAAGGGAAGGCTGTCTCCAAGCAGAGGATGGCCCACTGGATAGTGGATGCCATCGCCTTGGCTTACGAAGCCCAAGGCGTGCCCTGCCCGCCTGGGTTGAAAGCCCACTCCACTAGGAGTGTCGCTTCTTCCTGGGCGCTGGCTCACGGCGCCTCGCTGACAGACATCTGTAGAGCTGCGGGCTGGGCGACACCTAACACGTTCGCTAGGTTTTATAGCTTACGTGTTGAGCCGGTTTCTTCCTGTGTGCTCGCTTCTACTAGCCGGTAACACCGAAGTTCCCGCTCTAGTGTCGGCTTGCTGCGCCACTCCCTTCCTAGGAACGGATACGTGCGCTTTTTACTCCAGTCGAGTTCCCCACTTGGCGAACCCTGTGAGTTCCTCCACACCCCTTCGTCAGTCGGACGTTGCGGAGCGTCCGACGCCAGGCCTAGTGCTTGGATGCTTGTGTAACTTGTGCTAGGCTGGGTTCCATATGTGGTGATCCCTGCGGCGATCCCATATGTGTATTCCTCCACGACCAGCTCCCTGCGGTGAGCCCGTGTCTTCCCTCGGCAGAGTCTGCTCTGCCGTCACTGTCGGTGTAGTCTCCCCCTTCGGCTGGAGCCACCCCAGTGACATTCCATATGTCGCACTGCCCCTTCGGCCAGTCCATATGTGTATTCTCCACATGTTACCTCCCTTCGGGCAGGATGTGGCTCCGCAGCGTTCTTTCCCCTGGAGAGGTACGCTTTGTTCTATTACGGCCCATAAAATTTGTACATCGGCGGCCCATTCGTTTTGTTTTGTTTTGCTTAATTGGCGGCGCTGGGTTTGTGCCGGTGTAATGCATTTGTCAAAGTCAGTGTTCGTTTTTTTTTTCTGACGGACCAGCCCATGAAACACGTAGATCAGCGGCCCATTGGCTCTTTTCTTGATTGACACTTGGCTGGCCCAATCACAACTTTAAACGAGTGAGCGAGCGTGCAGCAGTGTCAGTGTGTATCTGTCAAAATAGATGGAGAAGAAACGCAAGGAATGTGCAGATAAATAGCGTGAAAAAAAAATAGAACCAGGCCCTTAAAGCAGACACTGTAAACTGTGTCAAAATATATGTTTTCTGACTTTCATCAGCTCCAGCGGCAGATGATGATAGTGAGGACGGAGGATCAGGAGAGAGATGAGAGAGTGTAGAGTCCGCGGTAAGCAGAACTACTTTCAAAACACTTAGGCCATGTCATGAGTGTAGATTATTTCCACATCTGCATTGTTGACGATTACCGCAATTCACTAGAGGCGTTTGTAAACCATATTTTCCGCCAAAATAAAAGGTTGATGCGGTTTGCGTCAAAATAAAAGATCATGTGCTTATCTCTTTCAAGTATAGAAATTGGTACAACACTAATTATGAAAGTTTCCTTTATTTTTTAGTGCATTTGTTTTACAAAATATGGCTATTACTGTCATTGGATTAATATTATAACTATTATTATGTAGTAGGTGTAATGTAGACACTGTAACTAAAAGAGGTTTGAATTTTTCTTTGTTTAATTTGCACACTGAATATGGGTTGGAGCTTTTAATTTTGAACTCTCAAAGTGCACCAGATTGATGAATTTAACATTAAAATGCACAAAATTTTCTCACGGGGGAGCATGCCCCCAAACCCCCCTGGAAGGACCGAGGTCACACCATCATAGTTTTAACAAAAATCCTGTAAGAAACACTTGTATTGCTATGCCAGAGCCGCTTATAGCTTGTTTTAGGATTCATCACTGTGGAGTATAGTTCAACTGTAATAAATATCAAATTTTGACTTATTTCATTTTCATCTGTTAACTCTCACTCGTTCCTATACTCACTCATTACATGGCATTAGTGGTTTTAATGAATAGGAGTTGGTATGCATATAATTAAGGGCGTGCAAAGATGGGTGGTGTTTATGATCATATAGTGGGCTGGTCTGGGCAAAAATGCCCGGGCCGATTTTTTGTCCCAGTCCAGCCCTGACGCTTTCCCAGTGTTATCCAAGAGTTCCGCTGTGTGGGGTGTAACGGAACAGCAGTTGAACTCCCTCTACGCAGGTCTTCCGCCCCAGCAGTTGGGGGTCTGAGAGTCTTGCTTAGGGCGCTGGATGTGGCAGCAACCGTGGTGTTTTCCATGGGATCCCAATTACGTCGTCACGTCGACGTTACATCGAACGTGAGTGACTGAAAGGGAACGTCTCGGTTACTGATGTAACCCTCGTTCCCTGAAGGAGGGAACGGGAGACGTAACGTCCCGTCGCCACCGCTGCTGACCATCGCTGCATGGCCGTTACAAATCTCGGCTCCTCAGCGAAAAACAATGTGTGCGTGCGCCCGCTTCCTGTTTATACCTGCGCGGCGGGGCGGGGGCGCGTGACGCGATTCACGCACGCCAACGTTCATTGGCTCGTTCTGTAGACACTCGAAGTTGATATGGCTCCCTGAAGTGATCCCAATTACGTCGTCACGTCGACGTTATGTCTCCCATTCCCTCCTTCAGGGAACGAGGGTTACATCAGTAACCGAGACGTTTTTCAGACACTGCAATGGTCATGATATGACATCACTATGAAGCGTCTTTTTTATAAACATGAATTCAACATAACAAATAGTAATGCACTCAAAAAAACTCAAAAATATCAAATCTACTCAATTTTACTGCAGAAAATATCACTCTTTTTATTCAGCCAAGAGGTCTCGATGTATCGTATCAATCTTCTACTGGTCAATTCACAGCTCAGAGTTAACCAAGCTTGAACTTTGGAATTTTTCGCATGTGCTTGCGTTTCTGTTCTGACGCATTTGTATGCGTTTGAATGGAAGTCATTGGAATGAAAAGTGCAGTGTGACCACCCCTTTAGGATGGGGACTCCTTTGAGTCTTTGGCTAATTTTAGCCATTTAGGCACTCATCCCTTCAGCATGGGTATTCCGTTCCCCATAGCACCCCCTAGGTTACACACCTTGAGTTCCTTTTCGAAAGGGAACATCTCAGGATACGCATGTAACCATGGCTCCCTGAGTAGGGGAATGAAACACTGTGTCCCTTTGCCATGCTTCAGGTATTCCTGCACACGTCTCCTTCTGACAAGAAGTGGATGACGTATTGCACAGGTGCCCTGGCATTTCCCATAGTGCCCTCTAGGGAATGCAGCGTCTCATTCTCCTTCTCAGGAAACCATGGTTACATGCGTAACCTGAGACGTTTTTTCATAATGTGACAAAATCAGAAACGAGTCGTTTTCTGAGCTTGGTTTCATTAAAAGCTGTTTTTGGACTAACAAGGGAGTTTTGAGTTCTGAAACTTACAGAATATATTTATAGTACAATGACCTTTTATATGTCAAAAGTAAGGGTGTCACGATTCTCCAAATCCTCGATTCGATTACATTTTCGATTCTAAAGTCACGGTTCGATTCGATTCTCGATTTAAAAAAAAAAAATTGAAAGCACAAGCTATGCCATTTTTAGACTTTTATGCAATATAATAATATCTGACCTTTGTTCGCAATGTACCACACACTACATTGTCAAATTTAAAACGTTTATTAACAACATAATGTAACAATAACTTATATCTTCAGTCAATTGGAAACTTAAACAATATAACCTATTATAGACCCGGGGCTCCCTGGACTCCTCAGAGCAGTCACAGGCGAATAGCACAGCGTTTTAAATTGGGTTCCCACAGCGTTTGCATCGCAGTACGAGAGAAGGTTCTCGTGAGGGAACGTACTTGGTTCCTTGTGTAACCTCGGTTCCCTTAGAGATAAGGGAATGACTACTGCGTTGCCTTGCCGTGCTATTTCGCTCATATCTGGTACTTCGCTTCAGTCGATTTAAACCTAAAGTCCTTTGGCGAGTTTTCTCTGAATTTATACACTTCAGCCGCGTCCAAATTGGCGCGCTCGAGGTTGGCAGGGCGCCAAGCGCTCTCATTGAACCGCACGCCACTGCTAACTCGCCATAGGTTCGTGCAGTTGCCGCAGCACAGCCAATCAGCTCACTCAGACGAGCTATGATGCTCTCGCTGTGCAGCTGCAATGCGTTTTAAAATAAAGGCTTCAATATTCTCGAGAAAAGGAGTTTTACCTATTACAGGCAAGCCGAGGTGACGTGACATATGGGGCGTGGCTGCATCGACGATTCCATTTTTTGATTCGATAATCGAGATTGAGCATTAATTTCGATCGATTTCGATTTAAAATCGAAATCGTGACACCCTTAGTCAAAAGATCAAGGAAAACTTGATTTTTCAATTCATAACCCCTTTAATGAAGCATACATTTTGTACCAAAGCTAAACTGAGTCATCTGTGTCTAAATTTTGTTTCAGTGACTACTTCTGGAAAAACAAAGCTGAACATTGTGCTGTGTGGAAACAATACAACACTCAAGGACAAGGTGTCTAAAATATTTAGAGGAACAATAAATAAACAAATTAAGAAACTTCAGAAGGAGAAGAGAAATGTGTGTGTGAAGATAGAGGAGAAGATTAATGGACGGCAGATTACTGTAATACAGCTTCCAGCCCTCAGTCAGATCTCAGAGGAGGAAGTGATGCGGGAGACTCTCCGCTGTGTGTCTCTCTGTGATCCTGGAGTTCATGTGTTCGTCCTCATTACTCCTGTCAGTCCACTGACTAATGAAGACAAAGCAGAAATGGAGAAGATTAAGAGAATATTTTTCTCTAATGAGCACTTCATGGTGCTTTTCACTACTGAACTCACTGTTAACAAAAGTGTGTCAGACTTTGTAGCATCTGCAGAATCTCAGAGAGTTGTGAGTCTCTATGGGAATGGGCACCATGTGATGGGGTTAAAGGACAAAAAAAAGATCTCAGACCTGCTAGATTGTGTAGAGAGAATGAAGACTGAACCCTATTCACTTCAGATGTATATGAGAGCTCAAGAGAAGAGAGTCAGAGATGAACTAGAGGAGAAACTGGGTAATGAAATAAAAGAGTTACAGGAGAAGATCAAGACACCGGGTGAGTGAATTCATTTACTTTTCTGAATAAAGCATATTTGTGAGAATACAGTAATAGCATTCAGGTTTTTTGTATTTACTGTATTGAGTGGGGTAAATTGATGTGAACCGATGATTCTGTGACTCATTCATAGATTCTTGCTTCATTCCTGAATGAATCAGCCGTTTGAATCAATTGGTTGTATTGAACGACTGAACGAGTCATCCACTAAGACATGCCACCATCAACTGAGGGTTTCAGTTTCAAATTTTAAAGTATTATTATTTTTTTTTTCACTTTTACTTTCTAATAAAATCCATTTATTATTTTAATATTCATTTGTAAACCCATTAATACACATTTAAAACCCACTATTTTTAAGCATTATTTATGCAACTCTAAATTGTAAATTGTAAAGTGTAAATGCAATGCAAACAGTCTGTGTAAATATAGCTAAATGAAACTTCTGAAAAAAATGTTATGGCCACATTGTAACCTTAAAAGGTCTATGTTTATTACTTTTCTTTCTATAACACAATGACTTTAAATGATCTTTTTGGGGTAATTTCTCAGGCAAAAGTGATGTGCAACTAATTTGTGATTAATTAGATTAATTAATCAGCACTCGTTAATTAGATAAAAAAAAGTTGCACTGGCTTGACAACCCTAATATAATATATCAACAACTGATATTATGATATATGATTATGATAAATAATGAATTGGGGTCACAATTTGTCTTACAAAACAAAGTGAAAATTAAAATAGTATTTCTAATGTAATTTTATTCAATACTGTTATTGGTTATATGATCATATATTATTGTAAAGTAGCATATAATGAGCTTATAAATAATCAAGCCTATTACACAGCTCTGAGGAGTTCTTGATTCCGTTTTGTCAAATGTTTATGAATAATGGCTGTTCATAAGTCATAACTAAGCTAGTTTCCTGTATACAGCAGAGGTGCTGCTCTCACATCTCTCCTGTCACCCTGTGATCTTCGTAATTTCTCACTTGAAAACAACCGGTTTGCAGAACCTTTAAGCTAACGCACAAGAAAGCTGATAAAATCATTTAAACTCGGATCAATATTTAATGTACATTTTGTTTTTTAATTGGTAAGCTGTTTAATAATCTGTGATCAGGATACCAACATGAAATGGAGGTTGAGTTTACTGTTAAGAATAGTTTTAAACAAAATAAAAATAACAATACTCGTAACAAATATCAGGGATCATATGAAAAAGATCCCTGGAGTCCCTGCCCTCACTCCCAAGGCTTCAAAACATGGTTCAAATTACTCACACTTCGGTTTTTATCAAAGTTTTAGGGTCACGGTTTCATATGGGCAATGTTCAAGGAAAAAAGGACTAAAGAAAATAAGAACAAATAATCAAACTAAAAGCAACAGCACAAATAAATAAATAGAGCAAAGAAACAAATAAAATTTTAAGGTATCGAACAGTAGTTTTCAGGTAAAGAAATTGAATAAAAGTATAATCAAATATAAAATAACATTGCATATATTCTTCACTGTATAAACTGAATAAAAATTAATCATTAATCAATTTACAAAAGCTATTCAGTCAAGACAGAGCTGTGAGTGATTTCCTTGTCTTTTGTTTGATTAACATTAAAAACAGACAGCAGAAATATTAGGCTTCTTTCCCTTAAGATATAATGCACATATCCAGTACATACTGATACACGTGTAGCCTTTCTCGACTGTTTAAGTTCATTAAAGACATAACCAACTATGTTTGTTAGGATACTCGCCAAGACAGGCATGTATGAGCTCAAGGGTCAAATCAGTCAAGATGAACATTTTACCAAGACTATTATATTTATTTCAGTCTCTGCCAGTGAATATACCAATGTAGCAGTTCTTATAATGGGATAAATTATTTAAGATTTATCTGAAAAGGGAGGAAACCCACAATTTAAGATTTAAAATGCATCAGCTATTGAAGGTACCTTGATTGCAAAATAATTTTTATGCTGTCCTGATTAAACCTTAGGTGTGTTTTTGTAATCAGGTATATCAATCTAAATGGAAGCAAAGTGTCATATCTCAATATGTCCCAGTTCAGGCAGCATTAGGAGATGTTGGACTGATAAATATTATTAACTATAGATAATCCTTGGTTACATTTAACCAAGGATTATCTATAGTTAATAATATTTATTATATAATATCCTTAAACGTTTGGAAGAAAGTAGCGAAATTATGCAATTTAAAAGATAGCTGCGCTGGTGTGATGGTTTGCTCCCAACAAAATTGTCAGAAAGTCCATCCTAGAAAGGAAAATGGGCAGTGGTTTATGACAGACTGATATCATAGTTGCTACTTCTAGCAGACTGATGCAATAGCCAGTTCCAGCCGTGTTCTCCCTGATATTGTTCAATGTTGTGCATTCATGCAACAAATACCACAACACATCTTGATAACATCACATAAGTTTCCTTACCATCCTGAGATTGTAAATGGATGTCACCTACTGCCTGACAAGTGCTATTAAAGAGAGGTTTGACAAAGATATACTTCTCCTGTGCCTGATTCTCTTACCGGAATCACTGTCCATAATTGTATGCTTACAGAACTGTAAATTAACAAAGGTTATCAGAGGTGCTACTCTACAACAAAAACAGATAACAGGTTTAAAAATAGATGACTTAACTGCTTATTGGACATTTATGAATAAGGGGAAACTTAAGAGCTTTCAGATGCTTAAAGGAAATGATGTGCTAGAACCAAGACTTGTATAGGTATTGTTTATTGTTTATTATTTAGATCCCCATTAGCTACTCCATAAAGCAGCAGCTATTCTTCCTGGGGTCTTACAATTTTTACCAAAATATTAACATCAAAGCTGTACAACAATGAAGACAAATACAGAAGTGCACACAACACTGTCTAAGTCGTCTAACTCACACACACACACACACACACACACACACACACACACACACACACACACACACACACACACACACACACACACACACACACACACACACACACACACACACACACACAACACAGCACAACACATATACACTAAACATATCAACATAACAATATAACAATATAAGCTCTTCTATGTACAAAATATTACCACTCTCTGGGTATAATATAAAATATAAAAATCACATTTCAATTGCCATAGCTTATTATACAGTCATTATTAATTACATAATTACAGTTACTTCAAAGTAATTAAATACAGTCTCAGTCTTTTGTAAAACTAACATTGTGACTCTCTGAGACCAAGAATAACGGGAGCGAGTTCCATGCCACCATTGCTCTATAACACGATGTTCTGTGAAGTTGATTTGTTCGACAGGCAGGTAACAAGAAACGCCCTTCACTTGATTGGCGAGCGGAATAAGTATGAACGTCACTGAAGAAAGTCAATCTTTTATAAATAATTTCAGGTGCTTTTGTAATAATTATATTTTTTTAAGAATTTAATAAGAGAATAATTAATTCTGCTTCTTACATGAAGCCATGCTAACTGATTGTGCATGTCCCTAATACTTGTTCTGAAATAACAATTTAGAACAAGCCGGGATGCTTTATTTTGTGCAATCTGTAATCTGTTTAAATTATTCTCTGTAGTTGTAGCTGAAATGATGGAACAATAGTCCAGATGACACAAAACCACGCCCGCCGATAGGGGGGGACAAACGGGTCTGTTGTCCCGGGCCCAGGGTAGAGGGGGGGCCCAGAACTGGGCCCTCATTAAATTATGGAATAATTGTTAAAAAAATAAATAAAATAGGCATATTTGTGGGAAAAAATAACTAATATTTGAGTTACATAAAAGCTTTTTTGTTTTCTTCCTAATTGTCCTTGAAATAGTGGTCAAGAACCCCCCCACCCCCCCACACAAAAATGGTTTGGCCACTGATCAAAATTTGATGTTGTCATTTGATTTGAAGTTCAGTAGGCTAACGTTATGCTCAAAATGTCCGGTCAGCACTTGAGTCCGGTGCTTAGAAGAGAAGAGAAGAGAAGAGAAGAGAAGAGAAGAGAAGAGAAGAGAAGAGAAGAGAAGAGAAGAGAAGAGAAGAGGAAAATAGAGGCCTTAGAGATGTCCTAAACAATTAAAAAGGCACATTTTTTGTCCCGCCAAAGCCTTATTTGATCGGTGAGTGATGTAGAATAGAATGACTGCTTACGCGAAAAGGAGAAAAGCGCCCCGGCCGCGCGCGCGCACTCTCACGTCTTCAAACAACACATCGGTCGCTGTCTTGCTCTCTCTCCCTCGCGCATTTTAATCAAAATCAATTGACACGATAGTAAAAGGTCGGAAGACCGCAGTTTCACGTGGAGCATTCGGAGATTTTTTTCTCCTGAATTACCGAGGGGTGTGAATTGTGCTAAAAAACGTCTTCTCTAAAAAGCGTTCCGTCCATTCAGCTGATAAACCACAATTTCAGTAAACGAAAAACCTATCCAGTGATGAAATGTTTTCTGTGTATACAGAAATCTTGTCCGATGTCCTAAACTGCCGAGATAATCACACAATGTGCCGCTAATGACACGTCCGGTAACGTTACGCAAACGAATGACTCCTTTGAACCATTCATTTTAATGACGTCTCAATCGTTGTATAAAAAATCGGTAACATTTACAATAATGCTCCATTTATTAAACTCTAGTTAACTACATTAGTTAACATACTATTAATAAACTGCACTTCTACAGCATTGTTAATGATAATTTTAATATTTAGCCTACTAAATATTTTTCTAATAGCCTACATTATTGAAATCAAAAGTTGTATTTGTTAACATAGTTAATGCAGAGGAGAGGATGAGCAAGGAAAAAGGAGAGATCTGGGAGCGGGGGGGGGGCCCATCTAAGATTATGTTGTCCCGGGCCCAGGCAAGACTGTCAGCTGGCCTGCACAAAACTATTGATTCCACCAAAGTTTTCCGTATACTAATCGGTATGCACTTTCTGCAATGGCGAACTGCAGCCATATTCCTGCCCATTTTATTCAATATTAGTTTTATCTGAACGTTCCAGGTCAGCCTGCTGTCCACAATCACGCCGAGCAATTTGGCTTCAGCCACTTGTTCAATGATCAAACCACCAACTGTCAAGTTCAGAGCAGGGGAATCTTTTAAAAGATGATTAGATCCCAACATCATACATTTACTCTTCGCAACATTAATTAGGGCCCAAGCCCTGAAAGGGCAAAGGCCCTATTGTTTTTGTAAGGATTTTTTTTTTTCTGTATTATTTTTTTGTGCCTTTTTGACACTTTTGGGGCCCTTAACATGCTCAAAAACTCTTGAAATTTTGCACACACGTCAGAACCTGTGGCCATCAGGGCCGGGCTGAAGCTGGTACCCGGGCGTGGCAGGGGGGCTCGACAGCGCCCCCTGGAATGGGGTCTGAAAACTTGGTCTATATATCAAACACGCTTGCATGTAATAATATGAAACTCAGTACACATATAGATCTCATCGGGCCGAACAACTTTCGCGCTCTAAGTTTTACAAAAGCCCAACAGGAAGTCGGTTATTATACGTTGTTTGGAAAACGCATATAATGTAATGTGAAATACTCCTCCTAGGGAATTCATCCGATCGCCACCAAACTCGGTGTGAATGAAGTCAAGACACTGAGGATGAATTCTTGCGAACGGATTTTTGATATCTCGAACGGTTTGGCTGTGGCGAGGAAACAAATTTATTTGGGATTTGTCTATTCCATTTAATCTTTGTTTTTCAAGGTTTCAGGGGCTTTTGGGGCCCTTAACATGCTTTTGAAACTTTTTACACAGGTCAGAACCCGCGGCCATCAGGGCCGGGCTGAAGCTGGTAACCGGGCGTGGCAGGGGGGCTCAACAGCGCCCCCTTGAACACGGTCTGAAAACTTGGTTCATATATCAAACACGCTTGCATGAATTAATATGAAACTCGGTACACATATAGATCTCATCGGGCCGAACAACTTCCGCACTCTAAGTTATTAGCTCCGCCCAAAAGGAAGTCGGCTATTATGGGTTGTTTGAAAAAACGCATGCTGTGGAATTTGATGTACTGATCCTAGAGAATTCATCCATTCGCCTCCAAACTCGGTCAGCATGAAGTCAAGACATTGAGGATACTAAATTGCGGACGGAATTTTGATATCTCGAACGGTTTGGCCATGGCGAGGACACGAATTTATGGCGAGAAAAGAGAAACACGAAGTGTTATAACTTCTGCACACATTAACTGATCTTGATGAAACTTTAGCAGTGTGATCGTGGTAAGAGGCAGATCATATGGATGTAACTATTGTGAGTCAAAGTTATAGCGCCACCAACTGGTAGCAGGAAATGTGTCACTTTCAAAATGCTTTTGACAAAAGTGGGGGGGTTACTTTTACCCACAGTTACAAAAATCAGAATGTATATTGGTCTCACCGAGCCGGACAACTTTCTAATTTACAGTCATTAGCTCCGACCACAGGAAGTCCGATATTTTGGTTTGAATGTGGATTTATTTGCTAAATCAGCTTCTGAATTTTTACCCACTCCTCTTAAGTGGTTTATTTTATTCCCACCAAACTTTTTCAAAATGATGAAAAAATTGTAAACGGATAATAAATATCTCAAATGGGTTTGCCCTGGTGAGGGATTA
This sequence comes from Scardinius erythrophthalmus, assembly GCF_964197995.2. Classification (NCBI taxonomy): domain Eukaryota; kingdom Metazoa; phylum Chordata; class Actinopteri; order Cypriniformes; family Leuciscidae; genus Scardinius; species Scardinius erythrophthalmus. The sequence continues at coordinate 3,612,344 of NC_138234.1, read as the reverse complement.
AATTAATGTCAAAAATGGAAACAGTAAAAGCCTCATATCTTCTAAAAATATAATTATACACAATTTATTTCTATATAAAATTATACAAATATCAGAACTAAACCCATTTTATTCTTTTTTTTTTCAATTTAATAATTGTTTGTTTAAAAACAGCCAGAATGTTTTTTTTAGTCCAAAAATAAATAAATCATGTCATTCATAGTGCTATACTGCCCTCTTGTGTTCAAAATCAGGTAGGCCTATTGTATCTATATAAAAATATACTAGGTATGTGACGGTGAGAATATTTTACCACCGGTTAATCAACGGGTTAATCAACGTTAATCAATGTTGTGGAATATTTTGAGTGTATCATAAAATCAGAATAAGGTAAGACAAGTAATATTTTCTGTCTTTTATATACATATGATGATACACATGAAGGGCCAAAGCCGGCGGCACCGCCACCCCGTTGCCTTTAGGTAACTAAAGGCATCGGGGTTGCGGTGCCACCGGCTTGGGCCCGTAATCGCTGCTCGCAGCTATATTAATTAACTTATTTTCTCTGTTCAAATTTTTAATTAATTTTAGTTCATTATTTAATACAGTATTAAGTCTGGTAGAATCATAATCAGACACAAAATAGTCAAGTCATCTGCATATAGGGCAATAGTGGCACACCTCAAAATAAAAGACAGATCATTAATAAAAATAGAAAATAACAGTGGTCCAAGGCAACTCCCTTGAGGCACCCCACAACGCAGAACCTTTGTCTCAGAGTAACTACCATTAAACAGTACATTATACTCCCTATTAGTAAGATAGCTATAGATCCATTGGATTGCACACTTTTCAAATCCATAACAACTTAATTTTTTCAATAATAGATCATGATCAATTAAATCAAATGCTGCACTCAGATCAAACATTACAGTACCAACTAATTTTCTATCGTCAATTTCATGCAACCAATCATCCGTCATCTGAACTAAGGCTGTCGTTCTAGAGTGCCCTTTCTTATAAGCATGTTGATAGAGTGAATTCAACCCATTTTTTGAGAAATACAAATTAATTTGATCATAAACAATTTTCTCCGTAATCTTACTCAAAATTGGCAGAATACTTATAGGTCTGCTATTTTCCCCAGAGAAATGTTCCTTTTTGTTTTTTGGAAGAGGCACGATTTTAGCATTTTTCCAGTTAGCAGGAAAAACTCATTTTTCTAAACTTAAATTAATAATATAACATATAGGCATAGTAATCACATCAGCAACCATCTTTAATAGCTTGACATCCAGTTCATCAAAACCAGAAGGTTTATCTTTCATTAACTTTAATATGTTTTCTACTATAGTAGGACTTACTCTGTCAAATTTAAATGTACATGATTTATTAAGCATGATTGTATCTTTAATTGTCTTAAAAGATAAATCAGGGTATTCCTGTGAAATCATATCTTTTTGTAAATTCTGAACGTTCTTTGTGAAATAATCTCCTAAATAATTAGATATATCAGCAGGTTTAGTAAAAAAAGTATCACCTACATCTAAAAATGTTGGTACAGATTTATCTCTCCGCCCTGTTAATTGATTTAATGTAGCCTATTCCATAATTTATTCCTGTCTGATTTTACTTCCTCAAATTTATATTCATAATAGATCCTCTTTTTTGTTCTGTTTAATTTTGTAACAAAATTTCTTAATTGCTTGTACCTTTTCCCATAATCCATTATCCCCTGATAAGCTTGCCTCTGACTTTAATTTATCTCTTTTCCTCATATATTCTTTAAGTTCAGCATCTAACCATGGAGAAGTAATATTTTTTTACTGTCATCCGTCTTAATGGGGCATGTTTGTCAACAATTGGCATTAATAAATTTGTAAAAACCTCCAAAGCTAGATCAGGATTTACTTATTTCTAATATCAGCACAATAACTAGCCTCATTGAAATATTTAAACATCCGTTTAATTATCTTCTGGCCTGGTTTGGGGATTTTGGTTTTTCTGTTAATTGCAATTCAATTATGATCACTTAAGCCAACACAAATTGAGATTGCTTTTGAACACAAATCTGTTGCATTAGTAAAAAGTAAATCTATGCATGTTTCCGTTTTTGTCCCACCAGCATTATAAAAAATTATTGTTGGCTTTGTGACCACTTGTGACAAATTGCAAGTGTCGGCTATAGACTGCAACTTATTTTTCAATGAGCAATTATATGTAAAATATGCAAATTATTATTTTCCAGAATCCCAGTAATATCCTGCATCTTATTTCGCAAACTACAAATATTCAAATTAGCTATTTTTAACCCTTTATTTGAGAGTATTTTATCCATCACCATTTTTTATTTTACACACATAGTAACTTCTGATTAGGAGGAACCAGTTCTATGGTTTCCTTCGCTAGGAGGGACTGAACTTCTTGTTCCATGACCTGACCCTGCTCGGGGCTGAGAAGCGTGTATATGACCCCGTTGAACCTTGGTGGTTGATACTCAAACTGAATTCTGTACCCCTTTTCGACTGTGCGCAGGACCCACTGAAATATATTTTTAAGACCCTTCCAGGTGTCGAAATAATCTACTAGGGGGACCAGTCTGTGTGGACTGGTCTCGATGGTCATATTTTGGGTTTCGGTGACCTGAAACTGGCAGGAGCTAACCGAAAGAATTTTTCTACAGCCCTCATGAGAGGGCGCGAAATCGGCAGGGCCGCAGTATTTTCGGGCGGACACTGCGATTCGCGTTCGCTGGAAACCGATGCTTCCCGAAACGCATTTAACGGCGGGAGGCAAACATCAATTTCCTAGGCTGGCATCGGGTATCAATCGGGATTCGTTCTCGGCCCCCTGAAGCGGGTCTCCGGCAGGGTTCGACCGAAAACGAAAAGATTCACGATGGGCGGAAGCGAATGCTGCCTGGCCGCAGGCCTGTGGGGCGGACAATGCAGCGTGCGTTCGCTGGAAATCGATGTGTCCCGAAGCGCACTTGGCGGCTGTAAGTCGACATCGATTTCCTGCGGGCTCCACGGAGGAGGCAACCTCGATTGCTCTGCCACGGGTGGGGGCGCCCGAAGAGAACCTAGGCTGGCTAGGATCTCTTCGACGAAGCCTTTGCTTTCAGGACGGCCCTCAGGTCACCCTGCTTCTGCTGTGGCTTCGTCTGAGAGCACCGTGTATGCCCCCAGGCTCCTTGAGGGGGAGGGGGGGGGGCTCTAGAGGCGACGCTCTCCTTTTGCGGACGTTCGCTGCTTATCATTTTAATTCCTCAGAATTAAATGCAGCCATAAACACTGGATAAGTGAAACATGGTCTGAATGGTAGGCTGAATTAAAATATCTAACTTCTTAAAGTCAGATAATATTCCATCATTTTAATTTTATAGAATTAAATGCAGCCATAATCAACAGGCAATACTGTTTTAATATTTATTTATACGGTCTCGTAATCTACACGCTGCCGCGGCAAACGCAAGATACGAGCAGTTACAATATATTTGGCTTTCATCCCTCGAGAAGAAAGTCAACAGTATTGTTTCACAAATCGTGTGTCCCTTTAATTGCAGACCCATAATCTACGTGCTGCCTCGGCTAATGCGAGATTCGAGTTCTTTCACAATATATTTGGCTTTCATCTCTCGAGAAGAAAGTCAATGGGCGCTAGGCTGAAACACCCGAAAATGCACGGCTGTGTGCGTCGGGATATTTCTCAATGAACACAGCCCCTCAGGAGCTGACTGTGCTTGCCTTGCACCCACAGAATCTTTATTGCAGAGTAGACCTGAAATCTACGCGCTGCCTCTGCAAACGCGAGATCCGAGCCACTTTGGGACAATTCTTATGGGACAAACATCACCAAATAGAACAGACAGTTTGACACAGAGAGCTTGCTGAAGAGCAAAAAGCTGACGCGGTTATGTTCCGGCATCCTTTTATAGCTTCCGCATCACCCTTACATGCGACGTCACGAGTGACGTCATGACGCAACACCAATCAAGATTGGACTAGTTCTATACAGACTTCAGACACGTCACGCTGAAGGCGTTCCCCACTGTGTTGATTCTCGACGCAGCGCGAGTTCCCTCGAAAGGGAACTACACTTTCTTTGTTCTGGAGAGTTTGTATAGAAGGGTGTTGCTATGCTTTTCTCCTAACCTGCTTAGATCAAGCAACAGTCATATAGATCCAATTGTTGGCGAAAGTGCAGGGTTGACAAGGCAAATCATTTCCACAGTTTCTGAAGCTGTCTTTTAATTAATCAATATTGATATGATATACATAAATATCTAGAAATTATTCTTAAAATTCAAATTTCTTTTAGTTTTGAGGTGATGTACCTGGGTTTCATTTCCAGTGATTTTCAAACAAATACCTGTTCAGAATCCTAAAAATAGAAATTACAAGAAAGTGGCTGCAACCAATTTTGCCTACTCTTGAAGACTGGATAGACATAGTACATGGAATTTTTACAATGGAGAAGCTTATCTACGCTTTAAGACTTAAGTCTCAATTGTTTTCAGCACTGTATTCTTTATAGCAGCATTAAATCTTTGATATTTCTTATTGGTTATTCACTGTCACATGGGGCAGGTGATCACTTCGGTTTTCTTTATTATTTCCTTTGGTGGATTGTTGGATTGAACTTGTATTGGAAGAGGCGAGTAGCGGGAGCCAACCTTCTGTTGACCGTATTGCATCGGTTTAATCTATGGAGCTTATAATATGACAAAATTATTTTAATTTGAATTGTGTAAATTTGAATTATTTGCAAGTGTAATCTAACAAAATTGAATTTTAGGAGGTAGTTTAAATAGTTTTGAATTTGATTTTTTTAAATGAATATTGAACATTCGAAATTTAACAAATTGAAATGTTTTTATGGCTGAATTTTATAGACATGCATTTTCAAACAGCTAGCTTTTTTTTGTTCTGAATTCTTATACTGCAAATATTCAGTTTAAAAAAATACAGATTCAAGTTTTCAAGATGAAAAAATTCGGAACTTCAAATTCAGTTTTCTAAAATTCAGTCTCAAAAATTCAAACTCAAAAATTCAGATCTTACAGAAAGTAGGTCACAGGTCATCCACAGGGAAGAGTAAAGGATCTCAGATAAGTCGAACAGAGCATTTTGGCTGCACTGCAGTAGTTTTCTGCCGTAAACGCGGTGGTGGTTCAAGAGAATCCGTGTATCTTTCCTTCAGTCGTTTTTTTTATTTAATATTATTGTTATTGTAAAGTTATAATAAAGTTATTGTCCAGTTCGTGGATCAAGCAGTGTGATTAAAGGCAAGACGGAGGCTCACAGACATAATTTAACGTTACTTAAAAATATATTTCAGCATTTTGTTAATCGACGGCCAAACTAGTAACGTTACGTTACCCCAATCCGATCGCGACTCTCCCGGTGTCTAGTAAAATTAAAAGGTAGTTAGTAAAAGGAGGGAACATAAGGGGGCTTGCCGGAGATCTCCAAGGAAAAGGTTGGTATGCAAACTTAATCAGTTCATAACAGTAAGTTAGTCACTTATATGTTGACTTATATGTATGCCCACGACGTGTGAGCAGTAGAATGGCGCGCTACAAATATAAGCGGGAGAATGTTATCATTGCAAAGTGGTCAGGCTAATGTCTTGTGTTTATTCCACAATACTTATGGATAAGCTGTTTGATTTATAAATATTAGAATATTTTCAAATTTCACTTACGCTGCTGTGCATGCACAAAGCTGTTCCTCAATTTGTGTGTTTCCCATTTGAATGATCAGCGTACGAGGCGGCTACTGCTTGCGCTGGGACCTAACGTTATAGGCTTTAGCTTAAATTTTGATGAAATTATTCTCTAATCGTTTGCATATTATGTCGTGGATATAGCCCTCGAATGCATACTGCAGTCTTGCTCTCTCATATTTTCACCTGTTCGCCAAAAATGACTAATTATCTCCTTAGGAATGTCTGAAACCGGTGCATACAGACTGTAATAGACGTGCCAGGCGCAAAAGCTTGACAGGCGTAGCAACAGTAACTAAGGAGGGCAGGGCTTAGCGAAGGGTCAATTGTTCAGGGCAGCCACTGGTCAAATGCGTACCATATGCAGAACTTCAGTTGCCCCCTTGGTTGAAATTTCTTTCTGGGGGTTGGGGTGTTGATGTTCAGATGGTGCCCCCATAGAGGGTGGAATGTTGCCCCCTTAGTTAGTGCTCTACGCAGACCGCATATTCTGGGTGTATGAAACAGTTTTTACTGAAATGAAAACATGAAATTGCTGCCATTGATCAACAACAAATCCAACATGGCCTTCGGTTAGTATGGAAGCTTTTTTTTTAAGCACGGAATAAAAAAATATAAAAGGTAATTTCTCTCACAATTCAGACTTTTTTTTCTTGCAATTTTGAGTTCACATTCTGAGTATTGTGAGAAACAAACTAGGAATAGAGAGAGAGAAAAAACTGACTTGTGAGATAAAAAGTCACAATTACCTTGTTTATTTTCTATTCCCTTGGGAGAAATGAGCTTTCATAGGTTCCACATGTGTAAGGGTGAAAAACATAATGATGCACAGTCCAGCACACATTCTTCCTCTTCTCCCCTACCTCCTCTCCTCCCTTGTTCTGCTGTTTAAAAGCTGGACAAAAAGTTGTGGTAATGTGAATTTTTAGTTTTAAATTTACATTTGTAACACCCAGTGTGTGAATTTAACTTGAAATAAACAAAAAAGCTATTTAAAAAGTAGTTTATCCAATTAATTAAAATAACAATTTGTCAGATTAATCGATAGTGAAAATAATTGGTAGTTGTAGCCCTATTCCAAACCTATAAGACTTTTGTTCATCTTCGGAACACAAATGAAGATCTTTTTAATGAAATCTGAGAGATTTTGGTCCCACCATTGACAGCTATGCAACTACCAATTTGACGCTTCAAAAAGTTCATAAAGATATCGTAAAACGAATATGTATGAATAGAGCAGTTTAGTCCAAATTTTCTGAAAAGACTTGATCGCTTAATATGATGAACTGATTTAATTTATTTTATTCACACAAATATTACTCAACCAAACCTGCTTGACGTGTGAGAACAAACTTCTTGCAGAAGCTCAAACGTGCTGCGTAACACGAGAATGAACCTCATTGGTTCTTGCTGAAGCTCAAACGTGCTGCGAAACACAGGAATGAACATCATTGGTTCTTGCAAAAGCTCAAACCTGCTGCGTAACACGAGAATGAACCTCACTGGTTCTTGCTGAAGCTCAAACGTGCTGCGTAACACGAGAATGAACCTCATTGGTTCTTGCTGAAGCTCAAACGTGCTGCGTAACACGAGAATGAACCTCATTGGTTCTTGCAGAAGCTCAAACGTGCTGCGTAACACGAGAATGAACCTCACTGGTTCTTGCAGAAGCTCAAACGTGCTGCGTAACACGAGAATGAACCTCATTGCTTCTTGCAGAAGCTCAAACCTGCTGCGTAACAAGAGAATGAACCTCATTGGTTCTTGCAGAAACTCAAACGTGCTGCGTAACACGAGAATGAACCTCATTGGTTCTTGCAGAAGCTCAAACGTGCTGCGTAACACGAGAATGAACCTCATTGGTTCTTGCAGAAGCTCAAACGTGCTGCGTAACACGAGAACGGACCTCATTGGTTCTTGCAGAAGCTCAAACCTGCTGCGTAACACGAGAATGAACCTCATTGGTTCTTGCAGAAGCTCAAACGTGCTGCGTAACACGAGAATGAACCTCATTGGTTCTTGCTGAAGCTCAAACGTGCTGCGTAACACGAGAATGAACCTCATTGGTTCTTGCAGAAGCTCAAACGTGCTGCGTAACACGAGAATGAACCTCATTGGTTCTTGCAGAAGCTCAAACGTGCTGCGTAACACGAGAACGGACCTCATTGGTTCTTGCAGAAGCTCAAACCTGCTGCGTAACACGAGAATGAACCTCATTGGTTCTTGCAGAAGCTCAAACGTGCTGCGTAACACGAGAATGAACCTCACTGGTTCTTGCTGAAGCTCAAACGTGCTGCGTAACACGAGAATGAACCTCATTGGTTCTTGCTGAAGCTCAAACGTGCTGCGTAACACGAGAATGAACCTCATTGGTTCTTGCAGAAGCTCAAACGTGCTGCGTAACACGAGAATGAACCTCACTGGTTCTTGCAGAAGCTCAAACGTGCTGCGTAACACGAGAATGAACCTCATTGCTTCTTGCAGAAGCTCAAACCTGCTGCGTAACACGAGAATGAACCTCATTGGTTCTTGCTGAAGCTCAAACGTGCTGCGTAACACGAGAATGAACCTCATTGGTTCTTGCTGAAGCTCAAACGTGCTGCGTAACACGAGAATGAACCTCATTGGTTCTTGCAGAAGCTCAAACGTGCTGCGTAACACGAGAATGAACCTCACTGGTTCTTGCAGAAGCTCAAACGTGCTGCGTAACACGAGAATGAACCTCATTGCTTCTTGCAGAAGCTCAAACCTGCTGCGTAACAAGAGAATGAACCTCATTGGTTCTTGCAGAAACTCAAACGTGCTGCGTAACACGAGAATGAACCTCATTGGTTCTTGCAGAAGCTCAAACGTGCTGCGTAACACGAGAATGAACCTCATTGGTTCTTGCAGAAGCTCAAACGTGCTGCGTAACACGAGAACGGACCTCATTGGTTCTTGCAGAAGCTCAAACCTGCTGCGTAACACGAGAATGAACCTCATTGGTTCTTGCAGAAGCTCAAACGTGCTGCGTAACACGAGAATGAACCTCATTGGTTCTTGCTGAAGCTCAAACGTGCTGCGTAACACGAGAATGAACCTCATTGGTTCTTGCAGAAGCTCAAACGTGCTGCGTAACACGAGAATGAACCTCATTGGTTCTTGCAGAAGCTCAAACGTGCTGCGTAACACGAGAACGGACCTCATTGGTTCTTGCAGAAGCTCAAACCTGCTGCGTAACACGAGAATGAACCTCATTGGTTCTTGCAGAAGCTCAAACGTGCTGCGTAACACGAGAATGAACCTCACTGGTTCTTGCTGAAGCTCAAACGTGCTGCGTAACACGAGAATGAACCTCATTGGTTCTTGCTGAAGCTCAAACGTGCTGCGTAACACGAGAATGAACCTCATTGGTTCTTGCAGAAGCTCAAACGTGCTGCGTAACACGAGAATGAACCTCACTGGTTCTTGCAGAAGCTCAAACGTGCTGCGTAACACGAGAATGAACCTCATTGCTTCTTGCAGAAGCTCAAACCTGCTGCGTAACACGAGAATGAACCTCATTGGTTCTTGCTGAAGCTCAAACGTGCTGCGTAACACGAGAATGAACCTCATTGGTTCTTGCTGAAGCTCAAACGTGCTGCGTAACACGAGAATGAACCTCATTGGTTCTTGCAGAAGCTCAAACGTGCTGCGTAACACGAGAATGAACCTCACTGGTTCTTGCAGAAGCTCAAACGTGCTGCGTAACACGAGAATGAACCTCATTGCTTCTTGCAGAAGCTCAAACCTGCTGCGTAACAAGAGAATGAACCTCATTGGTTCTTGCAGAAACTCAAACGTGCTGCGTAACACGAGAATGAACCTCATTGGTTCTTGCAGAAGCTCAAACGTGCTGCGTAACACGAGAATGAACCTCATTGGTTCTTGCAGAAGCTCAAACGTGCTGCGTAACACGAGAACGGACCTCATTGGTTCTTGCAGAAGCTCAAACCTGCTGCGTAACACGAGAATGAACCTCATTGGTTCTTGCAGAAGCTCAAACGTGCTGCGTAACACGAGAATGAACCTCATTGGTTCTTGCAGAAGCTCAAACGTGCTGCGTAACACGAGAATGAACCTCATTGGTTCTTGCAGAAGCTCAAACCTGCTGCGTAACAAGAGAATGAACCTCATTGGTTCTTGCAGAAACTCAAACGTGCTGCGTAACACGAGAATGAACCTCATTGGTTCTTGCAGAAGCTCAAACGTGCTGCGTAACACGAGAATGAACCTCATTGGTTCTTGCAGAAGCTCAAACGTGCTGCGTAACACGAGAACGGACCTCATTGGTTCTTGCAGAAGCTCAAACCTGCTGCGTAACACGAGAATGAACCTCATTGGTTCTTGCAGAAGCTCAAACGTGCTGCGTAACACGAGAATGAACCTCATTGGTTCTTGCAGAAACTCAAACGTGCTGCGTAACACGAGAACGGACCTCATTGGTTCTTGCAGAAGCTCAAACCTGCTGCGTAACACGAGAACGAACCTCATTGGTTCTTGCAGAAGCTCAAACGTGCTGCGTAACACGAGAATGAACCTCATTGGTTCTTGCAGAAACTCAAACGTGCTGCGTAACACGAGAACGGACCTCATTGGTTCTTGCAGAAGCTCAAACGTGCTGCGTAACACGAGAATGAACCTCATTGCTTCTTGCAGAAGCTCAAACCTGCTGCGTAACACGAGAATGAACCTCATTGGTTCTTGCTGAAGCTCAAACGTGCTGCGTAACACGAGAATGAACCTCATTGGTTCTTGCTGAAGCTCAAACGTGCTGCGTAACACGAGAATGAATCTCATTGGTTCTTGCAGAAGCTCAAACCTGCTGCGTAACACGAGAATGAACCTCATTGGTTCTTGCAGAAACTCAAACGTGCTGCGTAACACGAGAATGAACCTCATTGGTTCTTGCAGAAGCTCAAACGTGCTGCGTAACACGAGAATGAACCTCATTGGTTCTTGCAGAAGCTCAAACGTGCTGCGTAACACGAGAATGAACCTCATTGGTTCTTGCAGAAACTCAAACGTGCTGCGTAACACGAGAACGAACCTCATTGGTTCTTGCAGAAGTTCAAACGTGCTGCGTAACACGAGAACGAACCTCATTGGTTCTTGCAGAAGCTCAAACGTGCTGCGTAACACGAGAATGAACCTCATTGGTTCTTGCTGAAGCTCAAACGTGCTGCGTAACACGAGAATGAACCTCATTGCTTCTTGCAGAAACTCAAAAGTGCTGCGTAACACGAGAATGAACCTCATTGGTTCTTGCTGAAGCTCAAACGTGCTGCGTAACACGAGAATGAACCTCATTGGTTCTTGCAGAAGCTCAAACGTGCTGCGTAACACGAGAATGAACCTCATTGGTTCTAGAGAAGCTCAAACGTGCTGCGTAACACGAGAATGAACCGCATTGGTTCTTGCAGAAGCCCAAACGTGCTGCGTAACACGAGAATGAACCTCATTGGTTCTTGCTGAAGCTCAAACGTGCTGCGTAACACGAGAATGAACCTCATTGGTTCTTGCTGAAGCTCAAACGTGCTGCGTAACACGAGAATGAACCTCATTGGTTCTAGAGAAGCTCAAACGTGCTGCGTAACACGAGAATGAACCTCATTGGTTCTTGCAGAAACTCAAACGTGCTGCGTAACACGAGAACGGACCTCATTGGTTCTAGAGAAGCTCAAACGTGCTGCGTAACACGAGAATGAACCTCATTGGTTCTTGCTGTAGCTCAAACGTGCTGCGTAACACGAGAATGAACCTCATTGGTTCTAGAGAAGCTCAAACGTGCTGCGTAACACGAGAATGAACCTCATTGGTTCTAGAGAAGCTCAAACGTGCTGCGTAACACGAGAATGAACCTCATTGGTTCTTGCTGAAGCTCAAACGTGCTGCGTAACACGAGAATGAACCTCATTGGTTCTTGCTGAAGCTCAAACGTGCTGCGTAACACGAGAATGAACCTCATTGGTTCTTGCAGAAGCTCAAACGTGCTGCGTAACACGAGAATGAACCTCATTGATTCTTGCAGAAGCTCAAACCTGCTGCGTAACACGAGAATGAACCTCATTGGTTCTTGCTTAAGCAAGAATTTTTGTTTCTGAGTGAATTATCCTTTTAAATACAGCAGCAACCACTCCCGTTGGCAATCATGGTGCGTTCAAGTCATCTCTTATAGATCGTATTGGCGAGTTGAATGCACTTGAACGCCACCACAGTGTCATAAATACCAGTAGGAAGCTCAGGATTTTCTCTAAGCCCCAATTTTTACAAGTTGTGGGCGTGTCACTGAGAAACATGGCGGAATACCACAATTCTTAAAGGTATTTAGCAGTGATATTGTCAGACTTTTCTATTTACAGCGCATTAAGCTAATTGCCTGCACAGAATATAATGGCATTATAATATAACAATGCATGCAACATGTAATGATAAAGTTGGCAGTGGCTTCATAAATTAAAAATACTTTAAAAAAACAAAGTACACCTGATGCACATTTCTTCGTTCCTCATTTTCTAGAACCTTAATGTATTTTTGTGTATTTAATTAAGAAAAAGTACTCCACCATCTTACTCTGACGAAAGTGACTTGAACGCACCTGCCGCCGTAAACACAACTTCCCACCTCGTACTTACGAACTTCCCAGGAGTCAAGTCAAGTCAAGTCAATTTATTTATAGAGCACAACATTAACACAACGTTTGTTGATCCAAAGTGCTTTACAGACGGTCAAAAGCTTAATAGAGAAAAATAATAATAATAATAATAAAAGAATATATAAAATATTATTAAAAAAAAAATCCATACACAGCATCAAGTCAAGTCAAGTCAAGTTTATTTATATAGCGCTTTTCACAACATAGGTTGTATCAAAGCAGCTTCACAGTATTAAATTAAAACAATACATCAATGTTTGTTTCTAGTGGAACGTCCACATTTGGTAATGCTGATCAATAGTATCGTTGATTGATTAATTAAATTAAATATCCCCAAATATCCCCAACTGAGCAAGCCAAAGGCATCACTCAAATGCAAGAGTATAAAAATGAGTCTTTAAACTGGATTTAAAAATGTTAAGCGATGGAGAGGCCCTGATATTAAAGGGTAAGCTGTTCCAAAACTTACGGGCAGCAACCGCGAAAGCTCTGTAACCTTTGGATTTACAACGTTAGCGAGGGACAGATAAAAGAAGCTGGTTACAAGATCTTAATGACCTAGAAGTTTTATATGGCTGGATAAGGTCACAGATATAATCCGGGGCTGATTTTTGCAGTGCCTTATATACAAAAAGAAGGACCTTAAAATCAACTCTGAATTTGATAGGGAGCCAGTGCAATGAAGCAAGAACAGGAGTAATATGCTCCCGCTTTTTTGTTCCTGTCAGCAATCTGGCTGCCGCATTTTGAACCATCTGAAGCCGAGATAGAGTGCTTTCAGGAAGGCCGACATACAGAGAGTTACAATAGTCCAGTCTTGAAGAGATTAGTGCGTGGATGACAATTTCAAGATCTTTTTGAGAAAGAAATCTTTTGTACGCTATCACTAAGGGAGCCTAACCTACTTGTCAGAGTGGTATTGAGTGCAGCGGGGCCTAGCAGAAGCACCTCAGTTTTGTCGGTGTTTAGTTGCAGGAAATTGTTAGCCATCCAAATTTTCACTTCATCAAAACATGAGAAAAGACGTTGTATAGAGAAGTCATTTTCAAGTTTGATTGGAAGGTAAAGTTGTAGGTCATCGGCGTAGCAGTGATAGTTTATACTATATTTCTGGAAAATGGAGCCCAGGGGAAGCATGTAGAGTGAGAACAATAAAGGGCCAAGAATAGAGCCCTGAGGAACACCATAAGGAACGGGTGCAGTAGGTGAGGTAAACGACCCAATATTTACTGAAAACGTCCTACCCTTTAAATAAGAGGTGAACCATTGTAATGCCGTGCCTTGAACCCCTACTGCATATTGAAGTCGTTTCAAGAGGATGTCATGGTCAACAGTGTCGAAGGCTGCACTCAAATCTAGCAGTAACAGATGACCCTGAAACAGTAGACAACAAAAGATCATTCGTAACTTTAAGCAAGGCTGACTCTGTACTGTGAAGTGTTCTAAAACCAGATTGGAACTTATCCAAAATGTTAAAGGCATCCAGGTAAGAAGTAAACTGTGAAAGCACTGCTTTCTCTAAAACCTTGGAAATAAATGGGAGTTTAGAAATTGGCCGGTAGTTACTAAGAACAGATGGATCAAGGTGAGATCTTTTTAGCAGAGGCTGTACAAAAGCATGTTTAAAAGACTCAGGGAAAACCCCACTAGACAAAGAACTGTTTATAATAGTTAAAAGCGCAGGGCTAATAGTGTCTATAACCTCTCTAAGCAAACGGCCAGGCAGTACATCAGATTGACAGTATGTAAATTTCATTTTAGAAATTAATGCACTTAATTTTGATTGAGTCACTGGTTTAAAACTAGTGAAATTGCTAGAAAGAGAGATCAGGGGAGAAACAGCCATGTCAGGAGGAGAAAGGTGAGATCTGATATCTAGTGTCTTCTGTACAAAGAAACCTAAAAATTCTGTGCAGGTCTCGAGATTGCCAACAGGAGCAGAGCAAGTGACTGGATTAAGTACTGAGTTTATAGTTTTAAAAAGAACTTTTGGCCTGTTTGCATTTATGGCAATCAAATTTGAAAAGTATTGAGATTTTGCATCACTGACCGACGTTTGATAGGAGGCAAGACAATCTTTTAAAATTTGATAAGAGACCTGAAGCCCATCCTTTTTCCACCTGCGTTCAGCCCTTCTGCACTCCCGTCTGAGCACATGTGTAGAGGCATTTAACCAAGGTTGAGAATTAGATTTAGGTTGTTGCCTTCTAGGCTTCAGGGGGACAATAGTATCCAGTGCAGTAGAACAGGCAGAGTTGAAGACGAGAACCATCTGGTCAGTGTTCATATCAGGTGACAAAGAGACCTCACAATTAGAAAAGATTGTAGAGATTGTAGTGCAGTAGTGGCATGAAAAACACAGGAGCTGCACACAGGCTGAGAGAGGATGGGCTGTACATATGGGACAGGTTCAAATAATACAGAATAGTGATCAGAAATACCAGCATCAAATACTTCACATGAATGTATGGAGAGACTGCGAGTCAAAATAAGATCTAATGTATGGCCCAGGTTATGAGTGGGAGAAGAGACACACTGTGCGAAACTGAGCGAGTCAATGAGATTCATAAAATTTTTAACCATAGGTTTAGAGGGGCAGCAAACATGGATATTAAAATCACCAGAACCAAGGCATCTACAGGCAGTAGTTGACATTTAAATGACTTCTTGAAAATTGTAGCTAGACCACCACCAGATCCATTTGGCCTGGGAGAGCTGTAAAAGGAACAGTCAGGAGGAGATAGTTCACCCAGAGACGAAAGATCGTCAGGTTTCAGCCAGGTTTCAGTCACAAACAGAAAATCCAAGGCATAAGATGAGAAGAAGTTGTTCATAATGAATGTTTTATTTGACAGTGACCTAGCGTTTACTAGGGCCATTTTCACTAAAGGCTGAACTGTTGCAGAGGAAGTTGTAACTGGCGGTGGAGCCCCAAGTGGGGCATATTCCAGAAAACGGTGATTTGCAAAGTTAATATTTCCACCCTCTCTGCGAGATTTTGCATACAGCCGACGAGAAGAAGACCAGACAACGGGGATAATACATCCGTCAACTGAGGGAACTGAGGTAGTGAGCCCAGTGCAATGTTTGTGGGAGCCCCGATGTATGTAACGAGGCCGGCGAGCGATACCAAGAGCAGTGCAGTGATTATAAAGGTTAGTGGGCAGCGATGGCCGAACTTTAGGGTTCAGGTGATGCAGATCCAACGACGAATAGAAAGTCATGTCATAAAAACCCCACCAGCAAAAAGGCAGCAAAGTTTCTTGAGACAGCGTGCAAAAATAAAAAGAAGCGGATAAAAAAGTTACAGGCAATAAAAAGAGGAGGATCATCCTAAAGTCGCCCGTACCCAGCCAGGTTTAAAACCACGTTAGCCAGCACACCGAGCAGCTAAACTACAACACAGTGCAAATATGTGGAAGATACAGCCCTTTCTAAGACCATATCAACCAGACCAGCATCCGGCAACCGATAATCAGAGAGAAAGTGGATACTTAGGGACTGTTCGTTTTTTATTTAAGGGGCCACCGGAGGAGTTTTGAGATCTGTTGTCAAAAAAGACATGACCCTCCCTTCGCCAGCAATAATTTTTCTATGACCCTCCAAAATGATTGTGAAAAAAGGCATGACCCTCCCCGATAATTTATTGATTAGCCTACTTCTGTACTGGTTTGCGCTTGGCAAAGATGTTCAGATAGCCATTGTTTTTTTTAAAACCATAAACTCTTGCTTTCTCATCTTACTAGGGCTGTAACGATAGACCAAACCTACGATTCGGTTCGTATCACGATTTTTGATTTTAGATTTGAAAAAAATCATGTTTTCAGTGCTGATGCGGTGTGACTCGTTCAACATGTGGGTGGCGCTGCCAATAAAGCATCTAAAAGCTGTCACAAAGAACCGGCAAAAGTAATGATTATGAATATGTCAAATATAGTAAGGAGACATTTTAATTGTTTATTAATAAACAAGTGTTTTCTGTGTCGACTGCAAAGATGAAGTTGACGATGTGCGGATGCGTCGCGATCTTCTCAGAACGCGCCAGAGAGAAATGCACATTTCATAAGCAGAAAGCAGTCTGTTTTCCTTCGTTTTGAATTGTTCTGTTTAAAAGTAGACATTTCAAGCTTTCTATATATTTCTCAGGTCTGTGAGGCAAGTAGCATAGCCTACCTTACGCTGAGTTTCGGTTCATTTATGAGACAAGAGTGTATTTACTTATTATGTATTAAAATTGGTTGATGAAACATTGATTAAAATTAAGATACAATTAATAAAAAAACGAAATTCACTTTAAAGAAAGGCTTTGTGCTTTCTGTTTGAGGTCTCTGTGAAATTTTGAAAGTCGCTTTCAGAGCAGTCATGTCCGTAATGGAGAACTGTCATGCCCGTAACATTTTTTTTTTTTCACATAAATGCGAACACGAAAAATAAAATAAAAATAATATTTTATGTTCTGTGGAGGCCGATCTTTATTCATCCGGTGGGTATATATCTTTGGGTTTGCACAGATTACTAAAAAATATTTTGACACCTAAAAGTTAAAGATTTTTTGTGTCACGTCACATGTGTATTTCCCTCATATAAAACGCATGTGTAGACTGATATTTTTCTAATGTCTTGACTCCTTTCAGACGTTTCAAAATATTGGTATTAAATGCATTTTCTGAGAATTTATATTTCAAGTTTTGACTGCAAATGTCACGTCCATAACACTGGAAGCGCCCAATTTTAACGAATTTATCCTCAGCTAGTTTTTGTGGTGTAGGTCTACGTATTTTATTATCAGTGCCGCTGCTAGCCATTTTGGTGCCCTAAGCATAATTCCTTTATGATGCCCCCCACCCCGACCCCGAGGAAAAAAAAGTTTGTTTTTGCCAGTTTAACTTTTTATTACCAAACATAAAACTCAATACCAATAACACAATGGCAGCACCACAGTATAAAACTTAAGAACACTAAAAAGAGAAAGTAAAATCTTCACAGCTTTGCTGACTTTGTAAACATATGTAGAATAGCCAACACTCACTACACATTTTAAAGTGCAAACTTTTCTTCAGTAAACCGAATAGCAAAATAAAAAAACTATCAAAATAATCCAGACATGTTTTTCCCAAATTCAATGTCACTTTGAATAAATTACATTTATTAGACAAAATATTCAAACAAAGAATCTCATACGGGAAAAAATTATAAACATTTAAAACTGAAAGCATGGCAGCCAAGGAGTTCTCCCCCTTTATTCCTTATTTATCAACTATTTGATAAATCTAATATTATATAATATAAAAGCATAATAGAATGAGGTGCAATAATGCTCACAATTAAACAGTATTGTTTGCTTTACATCATTTATATTGACATTTTATATTTTTTATATATTTAACAGCAGTGGCGTAACTTTGTTTTAAAAAGTGGGTGGGACACGGTGGTGGTGGTGGTGGTGTGGTGGGGATGGGGTAACACAATGCTTAATCATAAAACAGATATAACATTACATGTCCAGCAATCGATTTAAATAGTACATTGATTGGGTTTAAGTGGTCGTTCAATGAGGCCTATTATATGTTGATCCGACTAATTTAAATATGTATTTAAGTGGTCCAGGGGTAGAACTTTTGCCAAGTGTGTCAGAGGTTCTGAGTTCTAATCCGCAAAAAAAAAAAATTTTTTTTTTCATTAAAACCAATTATGTTTTTCAGACACTTATTTTGTGCTTTGTGTTTTCTACTTTCACCGGAACGGATAGAGAGTCTCTCCATAACGGATTGAATCGCGCGTCCTGAAGGCTGTGCGCGAGCCAGAAACAAACATAGTATCCACGCCACTGATTGCAGCGGCAACGAGCACTTTGATCAGTTGATTTAAAAAAACAACACATTTCAGCGCTAGATCGCTTCTTATTTAAAAAGCGAACTAAATGAATGCTCTGCTAGTTAACTGGAGATATTTTGTTTATTTGTATTGGTACATTCGTGCCGCGAGATGTTTCAAAAGTGGTGGGGACAATATCGACCTTAGAAAATAGTGGTGGGGACATGTCCCACCCGTCCCACCCGCAAATTACGCCTATGTTTAACAGGAATTGTTAGCCTACCATGTGCACTGCACTGACTGCTAACGTTAACTGTTACTGAGAAAGTATTAACCACCGTCACGTCAAAATAAACCATAAACTACTGCTCAATATCTAAAGAAAGATAGTAAAGAAAGTAACAGCTAGCTGGCGTCAGTTATTTGTAAAATAGGTAGTGTTTAACAGTAAAATCTCAATTTAGCTTGCACCGAAGTTATAAGTTATAATAACATAGTTTGCTAACATTAACGTCAGCAAGTTCGAGGCGCGTTAGCAGCAGCACATGCAGAACATTTCCCTTATTTAAGAATGATTAAACATGGACTTACCTGCAAGTGATGCACGGGCATCATCTCGCAGTTTCTTCTTCTTTCTTTTCTCAGATCCTAACTCCTGCTGTCTTTTAGGGGCCATTTCCAAAAAAGTTGCCTACTGTCTGTCTGTCAAACTTCGTTCGAGTTCGTCCTTCGCAAAGGCGCCCGCGCAAACAACCGGCACGGACCATCCAAAGCGGGGGGGGGGGGGGTACTTTCTAGACTAGAGCAATTAAATGATCTTGTTCCCCCTTTTTTGTTACATATACATGGCTAAAATGTGCCTAATAATATTTCTATAGGCTAATGAAATAATATCGGAATTTAAAAATTTTTTTTAATTAGGCTATTTTTGGCGCCCCCTCAGCACTTGGTGCCCTACGCACAGCGCGTGATGCGCGTGGTGGGAGCGGCGGCGCTGTTTATTATGTTAACTTAAATAATACTAATAGTAATTTAAATATGTGGTAGCCCTACATCTTACACATCGTGGAAATAAAATAAGAATGGAAACTAAAATATAGTATCGCGCTACAGCGCACATTCTATCAGCTGCAGTTCTTCTGGCGCCTCAGTCCCAATACTGTAAAACTCGACGTACGTTCACATCACATGTTAATGCCGCGGTAGAGTTACACTCACAGGACACTGTGCACTTATTCGCAATAACAAAAGTTGATTATTTGCTCGTGCTTTAAAACTTTGCCGGGTAAACATTTCATTGGCGTTCTGTTCTGACTTGATGCACTTTTTCTAAGCGCGAACTGAAGTGCGCGCGCACTGTCAAACAGCGCCAACCTGGATTTTTGTTGGGTCAGACCCATCTGATATCGAAGGGGGGCTGATAACGCGAGATCAACATGGAGCTAAATGGAAAAAATAGCACCAAACAAGCCACTTTGAAATGTTGCTGTTTTCATGAATATAAAAGTTGGGTGACCCTCCCCCTAGACTAAAAAAAGTTGGATGACCCTCCCCTCAACAAAGAATAAAAAGACATGACCCTCCCCTATTTTCCTCCGGTGGCCCCTTCCATAAATACCGAACGGTCCCTTACTCACGGAAGACAGATGAAGTAGCCTGTTGCTTCGGTGGCGAAAGCTCACGTTTGGCAGGTAACAACTTGACTGAAGGGATACAGAGACAGTTCATAAACAGCGCCGTATTTAGTCAAATCAGCGTTAAAAAATCTGCAGGATGGACTCAAGGGAGTTAGGATCCAAAAATTAAAACTGCACGCTTAAGTAGTCCATAATTAGTCCACAATTTGTCACGAAAAAGAAAGGATAGCAGGAGAGCAGCGGCTGTCAGAACACGCCAGCGTTCGCTCAATCAACGTTTCTCCGCTCAATCAACCACCTTTCAGTGTGGGAATCCTCCTTCTGTGGCCTCCTTATCATTAGACTTTGTCAGCATGTGATGGATTTAGTGAGGATGCCCACATGTTGTGCGAGATTTAAGAGGAAAGCTTTCCTCCAGCTCATGCCTACAGGATAAGACTGTCACGAGCGATTTCCTCTGGAGGAGTTCAGGAGGATTTGAACGGACTGTTAGTTCGCTTCTCATTAGTAGCTCCAATTGTGAGCGATTACAGATGGAGAGTGTCAGGATTTGGGGTTGACTTGACTTGACTGAAGCACACAGCAGGGAACACAAGGTGTACATACAACAATGGACCAGCACAGGACTGCAAACACAGGGAGAATAAATAGGGAGAGCCAGAGCCATAGAGAGAAAGAGTTGCGACACTCTTTGATGTCGCCGCTATGGCTGTCACGTGGTTCATGTAAGGCCCAATAGTTCCAAAACATACGCCGGCTGTCATGTTCTTCTATGGGACAGACAGCAGCGATTGCATTATTGAACGGTAAATATAAAATAAAACACACACCCAAGTACTTTTTCAGCTGTTATTGAATTATTGCATTTTGTTAATGTCAGTTTTGCATTTGGAGATAAGTTTTAGGCTATATTTTTGGAGGGAAAAGCTCAGTGTTCATGTTCGCATGGGTAGTAGCACTGGCTTTAGCGGCTCTAGCTTAACTTTTCCATATCATTCATCTGATGATGGACGTCTCATGATATTTATTTTAGCACAACTAGGCTGTATTAGGCTATTGATTCCCGTGATTTTGCTTATAAATTTTGATTCGGCCATTAGCCTACCTTTGTGATCACGCAAAGAGGTCTGCCGTGGCGGTCCGTTCAGAGTTCGCTTAAATATTTTTTATTAAACAATGACAGACAACAAAAATGTGTGCTCGTGTGAGTGTGTGTGAACAAGAAAAACAAAAACCAGGGGCAGGTGATCCATGAAACAGACAGGACTGGTGATCCCATAACAATCCTAGAGGTCCAGCATTGTTCTCACAAGCCGCTTCATTTAAGACAATAAAACATAATGAAAAGTTAGTATATCCCAAAAAATTTAATCAAATAAAAGTTGCTATAAAGGTGGTAGCGATTCATTACCGAACTCTTACTGTCACAGCTGACGAAGTCGCACTAGCTAGCAGGCAGTGCTTGAAAATTGGTTGAAACAACCAACATAAAATATAAATAATTACGCTGTGCATGTACAAATGAAGACCAGTATAAGCATCGCAAAGGGCCTCTGATACAATATAGACAGCTGACAATTCAAAAGAGGTCGATATTTCAGCAACTTAACTCTGGAACAACTCGACGCGCAGCAATGTAAGTGAATGGGGTCCAACGCCCAAATGACAGTGTTTGGAACTATTCCGATCTTCAAATCCCGGAAGTAGGCGGTTAAAAGCGCCGCCATTTTTTACAACGGAGGTCTATGGGAGTGTCGCAACTCTTTCTCTCTATGGCTCTGGGGAGAGCAAACAAAGCAGGTAACGAGGGAGGACAGGTGGGGCAAATGAATCAATAATCAGGTAACAAGATGGGAGGGGCTAGACAATGGACAGAAGAGCACATGGCACAAGGAAACACACGACAAGCCATGTGCTCACAACAAACATGACAAAAAAACAAAAAAAAACAAGCACATGGCCAGTAAAACAAATCACGAGCCATGTGTTCACACAAAACGAAACATGAACAAGCAGCCAATGAAAACACTCATAAGCCACGTGTTCACACAAAACATGACAACATGCAAGCACACAGCTAGTGTAAAACACAAGCTGCATGCAACACAGCACAAGACTAAACATGATATGAATGCACATGAAACAAGGCTCATGGACAAGACTAAACAGGAGTGTCAGGGCTCTGTCACAAAACCAAGAAATAGACAGAAGTGACAGAACCCTGACAGAGAGACAGACAAGAGAGAGGAACATACTAAAAATTGCACACAAAATATATCCTCCTCAACAACACTCAAATAATATAAAATAAAAATAAATAAATTATTTAAACAAATTAATATTTCATGTCCATTTATTTCTATATTTGGCAAAAAGCTGCATAATAGTAAAATAATGCTTCTGCTTCACACCAGATTCCTGATCATCCTGTTAGGGTTTACATATTAAACAGAGATTTGTCGAGGTAGCTAGCCTTTACCTTAACCTGTTTTTACATAAGTTCACAATGATCAGATGGGGGAGGTTACAGCTTTTTTAAATTTACACGTTCAGCAAAGACATGAACGATTTTTTTAAAGTTAAAAGCACACTGTTAAACTAGTTTATTCCTTTGACAGATCCAGAGGGTGTGAAGCTGAATCTGGTTCTGTGTGGGAGTGACGGATTAAAATCCTCCATATCAAACCTGATCCTGAACCAGGGAGACAGAAGATCAGCGCTCAGCTCAGGGTGTGTGCGGAGAGACGTGGAGCTTCATGGACGTCTGGTGTCTCTGGTGGAGCTTCCAGCTCTGTTCAACACTCAGATCTCAGAGGAGGAAGTGATGCGTCAGACGCTCCGCTGTGTGTCTCTCTGTGATCCTGGAGTTCATGTGTTCCTCCTCATCATTCCTGATGCTCCACTTAATAATGAAGACAGAGCAGAAATGGAGAAGATCCAGAAGATATTCAGCTCGAGAATCAACAAACACACCATGATCCTCATATACCAGAATCCAGAAGACAGGACAGCAGAACTAAATGAAGAAACACAGTCTGTCATTGAGAGTTTTGGAGGACGACATCATTTCATTGAACCCAACACACAAGTGTCCGTGTTAATGGAGAAACTACAGCAGATGGTTGAGGCAAATAGTGGAGTTTGTTTCTCCACAGAGACACTGTTGGATGTACAGATGGAAAAACTGCAGAAATTTGAAGAAATGAAGAGGAAAATCCATTCATTACAGACGTGGTTTCAGTCACAAGGTAATGATCAGAAAATCTGCAGGGATTAATCATGGCTGCAAAGGTTTACAAAGATATGTGAGAAAAACATATTACATACAGAGTTCAGAAGAAAATAAAATGATAAGCACATGATGTTTCAGTATAAATTATACACAATATTCTCTGATGACCTGTATGATTGACAATCTTCACTTAAAATTCAAAATACTGTTTTTAATTTTTATTTGATCTATCTTTAGATTCAAGGGAGAGAGCAGATGATCTGAGGATTGTGCTGCTGGGAAAAACTGGAGTTGGGAAGAGTGCAACTGGAAACACCATCTTAGGAAGAGGAGCATTTATATCAGACACATCTCAAAAGTCAATTACTAAAGAGTGTCAGAGAGAAAAAGCTGAAATCAACGGCCGACACGTTACTGTGATCGACACTCCAGGACTGTTTGATACTAAACTTACTAATGAAGAAATCCAGAGAGAAATAAGCAACTCCATCTCCATGATCCTGCCCGGACCACATGTGCTTCTCCTGCTGATACCAGTGGGACGATTCACTCAAGAAGAAGCAACAGCAGTGAAGATCATCCAAGAGACGTTTGGTGGAAACTCTTTAACGTACACAATGGTGCTCTTCACCAGAGGAGACGATCTGAAGAACAAAACCATTGAACAGTGGCTGGGAGATCCTGAACCTGCACTTAAAAACCTGATTGAAGCGTGTGGAAACAGATTCCATGTGTTCAATAATAATCAGACTGGAGACCGAACACAGGTGTCTGATCTACTGCAGAAGATAGATGACATGGTGAAAGAAAACGGAGACAGTTACTACTCATGTAAGATGTTCAGAGAGATGGAAAGAAAAATACAAGAACAACAAAAGATGATTCAGATGGAGAGATTGGAGCAACTGAACAGAGAGAAAGAAGAACTGATGAACAAGCATGAAGAAGAGAAAAAAAGCATGAGGATGATGATGGAGGAAGAAATACAAAATCAAAGAAAGAGAAGAGAAGAAGAATTTAGAGAAAGAGAAGAACGATACAAAAGAGACATTAAAGAAAGAGAGGAACAAAAGAGAAAGATACAAGATGAGCTGAAGAGAGAACAAGAGGAATGGGAGAGACAGAAACAACAGGAAAGACAAAGAAGAGAAGAGGAGGATGAGAGAAGGAGAAAGAGAAGAGAAGAGGAGGATGAGAGAAGGAGAAAAATAGACAAGGAAACATGGGATGAATATTATGAGAAACTTAAAAGAGAGAGAGAAAGACGACAGAGAGAGAGAGAAGATCTTCAGTTCATACATGAAGAAGAGATGAAGAGAATGAAGAGGAAGATGGACAAAGAAAGACAGAATCACGATAAAGAGAGAAAGAGAAGAGAAGAGGAAAATATAGAAAGAGAAGAACAGTATAAAAGAGACATTAAAGACATAGAGGATCAAGAGAGGAAGATACGAGAGGAGATGAAGAGAGAACGAGAGGAATGGGAGAAACAGAAACAACAGGAGAGACAAAGAAGAGAGGAAACACATAATACAGACACACAGCCTCAAGGTCAGAATTATAAATATGCCTGTAAAAATAAATAATTTGCATTGCAAAAATTAAAGCACTGTTTATCCTTTTGATATTTTTTGCTTTTGATTTACTTAATTTATTAATAATAATAATAATATTATAGCCTAATAATATTATAATATTATACCCAAAACTGGTCAACTTGACTGTTGTAAATAGTTTGCTTAGGGTCCCAAATTTAATAAATTGTTAATTTCTAAACTCTATTGTCATTTTCAGATGATGAAGATTCATCTTCAGATTCAGGATGTTTGAGAATCTTGCTGTTTGGGAGGACAGGAAGTGGGAAGAGTGCCACAGGAAACACAATCCTCGGAAACAACCAGTTTTACAGTGAAGATAAAAAAGGTTTGGTGACCACTTCTTGTAAGAAGGGAGATGTTGAAGTTGATGGTAGATCAGTAGCTGTTATTGATACTCCAGGACTCATTGACACCTCACAAAAATACCCAAAAGTGCAGGCAGAAATAATGGAGTGTGTTTCACTGTCCGCACCTGGACCTCATGTGCTCATCATTGTGTTGAGTTTGGGAAGAATCACTCAAGAGAAGCAAGACACTTTAGACATGATAATGAAGATATTTGGCCCAAAAGCAGCAGATTTCAGTATTGTTCTCTTCACTAGAGGAGATGAACTGAGAGGACAGACAATAGAAGAATATGTAGAGACAAGTGGAAATGATGAACTCAAGAAACTGATCAGAGAATGTGGAAACAGATTCCTGGCTTTCAACAACACAGAAACACAAGACGTTACTGAGCTTTTAAACATGATAGAAGAGGTAAAGAAATCTAATGAGGGCCGATACTTCACTAATGAGATGTTTGAGGAGGCAGCGATCTCCATTGAAAAGAGAGGAGAAATGCTAGAAGAGAATAAAAGAAAAAGTCAGGCTCAAGTTGAAGAATTAGAAGCCAAATATGACCTGGAAGTCAAACTCATGAGACAGAAACTGGAGGAGAAGAAACTAAAGACAGATGAGGAGAGAGTGAGGCTGAAGAAAAAGTTCAGAGAAAAAGAGGAAACACTGAGGAGAGAGTTTGAGGAGAAAGAAAAATCAAACCAGAAGAAACGAGAGGAGGAGGAGGATCGGGAACGGTCAGAAGAGGAAAAACAGCGAAAAGCTGAATATGATCAAACAATAGAAGAGATGAAGAGAGAGATTGAAAATCAGAGATTACAGTATGAAAAGCAGCAAAAGGAAAGAGAAGAGGAAAACAAAAAGAGAGAAGAAGAATATAAACAAGATCAAGAAAAGATGAAAACTGAGCAGGAACACATCATAGCAGAGTTAAGGAAACAGGAAGAGGAGATAAAAAAGAGAGATTTAGAGGAACAAATGAAGAAGGAACAAGAAGAGGAAGAGAGAGAAGAATGGAAGAGAAGAATAAAAGAGGCTGAAGATGATGAAGAGATTCAAGAGGGAATTAAACAACAGCAGAGAGAATGGGAGGAAGAGAAGAAAAGACAGATGAAAGAACGAGAGGAAGAGGAAAAGAGGAGAAAAAAGAAACACAAGGAACAGCTGAGAGAAAAACAGGAAGAACTGCAGAAAATTAGAAACAAATTTGAAAGCGAGAGAGAAGAAAAAAAGATGATAGAGGATGAGAGACAGAAACATATAAGAGAGATAGAAGAAAAAGAGAGGGAATATGAAGAAGAGAGAAATGAAATGAAGAGACGTTATGAGCATCTGGAGCGAGAGAGAAAAGAGGAGTGGAAGAGGAGAAAACAAGAGGATGAAGAGAGACGAGGGGAGAAGAGAAAGAGATGGGAGAAAATGATGGAAGACCTGAAACAAGAGCAAGAAGAAGAGATCAAGAGAAGAGAAAGAGAGGAGAGAGAAATAATAGAAACAAAAGAAAAAGAGTGTGATGAAATGAAACAGAAACATGAAGAGGAAATAGAGAAGATGAAGGAGAAACATCAAGATGAAGCCGGAAAACAAGAAGAAGAATTGAATGATTTCAGTGAGAGAAAATATCAGCAGGTTCGGAAGCTCAAAAAGAGGCTTAAACAACTATATGATGAGGAAAATAGCTGGATCAGTTGGTTTAGAAAGATTTTTGGCTCAAAATGACCCAAATTGTAGAGATAACACTATCACGATGGAGAACACGCTTAACACACAAACATATACAGAAATGAAAGGGTTATATAACACTTAGGCCTAATACACTTAAAGTCCCTGTAAAGTCAAAATTAAGTATGTGTTCTGAGTTTGTCAAACCACAGAAAAATGTGTTATTAGCCGCCCAGTCAAATTTGAATGATAAAAAAAGCCGGCAAGTACATAAAATAAGCGATCAAAATCTTGACAAAATGAGCAGTATTCTCTGCTCTCAAACGCTGGGGGCGTGTCCGCTGGCTGCGCTGAAACCCCGCCCACTCGCGGGAAAGCTGCCGTCGACTCGCCACACTCAACTGCAGACATCCCAAGTCTCCCGGAAGTTCCGGGAGTCTCCCGCATATTGATAGCGGCTCCCTGATGGCCGCAAATCAGTTAAAATCTCCCGGAAGCAAGAGCGCGCAAGCGTAGCGCGCGCACGGCAGAGAGAGGGAGCGAGAGACCTTGCGTGTGTGCGCTAGTGTGCGTGTGTGCCTCGGGATTTTATCTCTACTCTAGAACCGAATCCCCCCCCCCCCTTGGAGATTTCTTGACTCCCGGAAATGACTTTGTGCAGGTTGGGATGTCTGCAACTGTCACCGCTACAGCCGGAAAGGCTGCTCCTAGCAGCTTAATTTGTTTTACAAAGCCATAGGCCTACATGTTCGAGCCTGGACTACCTACCTAGCTCAGTGGCTCGTGCGTCATCAAGTAGGGGCGTGTCCAGGAGCTCAGCGGCTCGTGCGTCATCAAGTAGGGGCGTGTCCAGGAGCTCAGGGGCTCCAGTGCGTCATCGATCCCCCGTTTTAGCCCCGCCCAAAAAATCCTGAACACAGCAATGGTGAAAAACTGTTTAACGGTCTAACTCCACAATTCAGTACTTCACAGTTCACAGTCTTTGTAATATGATTTAGCAATACATTTCTAACATTTATAATGTGTTTAGAATTTTTTTTTAGAATTGCCTTTACAGGGACTTTAAAATTTGTGTTGATATATTAATATGACTAATAATAATAATGATTATTATTTATAATTGCTATTGTAAAAACACTTTCATTATTAAAAAAAAAAATATAGCATTTATGAATAAATATAACAATATAATAATTAGAAAATAATAACAATATTTTTTATTTACAGAAAACTTATTTGATGAAAAACTGCAGGGTTACTGTTAACATGCAGGCAGCCTATGACTATAAATCATTAGAAAGGTCTAAGGATGTTGTATAAAATATAGGGGGATGTAAAATAAACTTGCATAACAATTGTGATTGTCAAAACATTTGGTGACTAAACAGAATTTAATTAAAGGGTAACTCTCGCCAAAATGCAACCTAGGGTCTTTTTGTTAAT
Organism: Scardinius erythrophthalmus; assembly: GCF_964197995.2. Taxonomy (NCBI): domain Eukaryota; kingdom Metazoa; phylum Chordata; class Actinopteri; order Cypriniformes; family Leuciscidae; genus Scardinius; species Scardinius erythrophthalmus. Next base: position 3,584,240 of record NC_138234.1, on the reverse strand, counting down.
CTACTCGAGGCAAACCTTCGTTTAAAAGCATAATGGAAACTCCACTTTTAAGTTTGACTGTATTCTCGTTTTAGGTAAAATGGCGCTTAAAAAAGTGCTTGGGGCACGACTATGATAGCATCAAAAATCGCTATTTTTAAAACACTAATGTGGCTCGACACAACATGAAACTGTGCTGGAAGTCTCACCAGCGGCTCTACACATGAACTCCAGCATTGGGAACACTGTTTGTGTACACAGAGTTTACTAAAAAGAAAGATTTTCCGTCTGCCGGCATTTTGTCAGTCAAAAATAGTTGATCTCCGTTACAGGGAGGAGAGTAAAGATGGAAAGCTCCTAAAGCTTAGTTTTTAAATTCACGGATAATTTGTTGTTTTGTCGTTAGTGCAAATCAATATTGACCTTGTATTTGAAAAAGGATCCTCATATAAGAAGCAATACTAAAACTCAGAGTCAGTTCATTAGCATTCGGAGATCGACTATTTTTGACTGTCAAAATGCCGGTGGACGTAAACAACAACAGCAACCGTGAGTTGTTCAAAATCTTTCTCTTTAGTAAACTCTGTGTACACAAACACTGTTCTCAATGCTGGAGTTCATGTGTAGAGCCGCTGGTGACACTCCAGCACAGTTTCATGTTGTGTCGAGCCGCATTAGTGTTTTAAAAATAGCCATTTTTGATGCTATCATAGAAGTGCCCCATTCACTCCCATTCACAAGGCTTTTAACCTAAAACGAAAATACGGTCAAACTTAAAAGTGACGTTTCCATCCTAATTATGCTTTTAAACGAAAGTTTGCCTCGAGTAGATTAACAAAAAGAGCCTAGGTTGCATATTGGCGAGAGTTTTTATAATAATAACGTTATAATATTGTTAATTATATGGGTACAAATATAATATGTAATATAAGGCATATATTTAGCAAAATACTCCTGTCTATAGTTAATTTTTCTAGCTATGCTGTGGACATTAAATGGCTTTCTTGAGATAAATGTTACGGTACGTGACATATTGTTCTCAAGCTGTTTTATTGACCTAATTCCACAGTTGAAACACTGATTGAACGATTAAATGAGACATGATACATCAAGTTGTATTGTATCTTTCAAGATATAGTTCATTCGTGCTTATTTACTGTATTAACTAGCGCAAACAAACTGCAATATTAATGCAGAACTGACTTTAGGCTAATTGTTAAAAACAAACATAGTGAATCTATTATGTGCAAAAAAGGGGTCAAATCACATTACATTACACTAACATTGTAACATTACAATCTAAAAACAAAATAATGATTTTTGAAGAAGTAGTTAAATTCACCAAACTTAAAACAAAAATAAATAAAAACAAAACTGCTATCATAAAAATACACTTGTAGGTTTGAAATTCTATAGCATGGGGATGGGGGGGGGGGGGGGGCTTTGAAGAAAATTGGCCCCAGAGTCGCGTCTGTCTTTTTGTTTTCGAAGTTCACCCTCAGGCATGAGAACCAGCGCTGCTGATAATGGTGGAAATTTGATAACAGACTGGTTGATTACACTTTAATTACTTTTTAAATTTTTTGTTTTTACTTCTAATATGTTTGTTATATGTTTAAATGTAGGCAATGGTGTATGCATGTTAAAACAGTATAAAATATTATGTATTGCTGTACTTATCGACAATAAAGGCCAATATCATGTATAACGTGTTTGTGTGGAGTATTTTACAAAGGTTTAGAGGAAATTAAAAGTTAATCAAAAGTTAAATTACCCATAAATATTGGTTTTTTTTAATGTTTTCCTCAATTATTCTTACTCAATTTTATTTGTTAATGTACCAAATGCAGTTACTCAGATATAACTGATTTCATTGTGTTCAAATTTAATCAATATTTTTAAGTGTAAAAATGTTTCACCAAAAAAAAGAGTAAATCATAGTAAAAGTTTAATGTCCATATACAGCAGTGTAATTTTTCATTCCTTAATTTATTTGTTCATTCATGTAATTTTGATTTTATTTGTTTATTTCTTATTGAATTATGTTAAATTAATTTAAGGGGAAAAAAACGAATGAAGAAATATACATAAAAACTATATTGAAGTAAAGTTTAGGTGTAATTTGCCGGTTGTCCCGCAGGTGACCTCGTAACTCTGGGTCATGTGTCACTGACATTATCGCGACACGACACCTGACTGACACAGAGTCGAGGAACATGTCACCGTATGTGTTGACACCTCCAGTAGTGACTGATAGATTAATCGAGCACCTATACTGACGTAATTGTGACACAAAATCCTAAATAAATAGCCTAATTCTGTTATATTTTAAAGGGGTGGTTTACTGCTTTTTTTCTTTGCATGATTGTGTTTATGGGGTGCAATATAACATGTCTTCATGTTTGTTTGTTTTTAAAAAGCCTTATTTTTCATAAATTTCACCTTTATTGTAAGCCGCTTTCTCCTCTGTCATTTGAACGACCGGTTGACTTCCTGATTCTATGAAACCACTCCCTCAGAAACAGGCAATGGGCTCAGATTGGTTAGTTGGACCGGTGTGTTGTAATTGGCTAAACTGCGTAGAGCACGTTGTGCGGAAACTTCACGCCCATTACCTTTAGGCGAAAGTTGCATGTGCTCCGGTCAAATGTAAATAATGGTGTCAATACTGCCGTATCAGTTTGAGCCAGAATCAGACCCAGAAAGCGGCAATGAAGAGAGTCAAGCAGAACCTCCGCAAACACGGCTCTTACAAAACGTTTCTGTATGGTACTTTTTTAATTATTATTATTCTATTCTATTCTGTTCTACTATTAATATTATATAAGAATTTCTATACGCTGTTACTTGAAAATGCTACTGCTGCTTGTTAGCTTTTGAGATACGATTTTCTCCTGATTAAACATTTAATATACATGACTGAGTAATACCGTTTTTTTAAAGTTATTGTTTTATCGATATAATGAACAACCGTTTATCTATTCACAAAACTTACTTTACTCAGTGTAGGCCTATCGTTTTCTTTAGGTGTACATGTGGCAACTGTGTTAAAATGGCAACAGAACGTGAAAACATCTGTTGCAAAGAAATACAAAAGGTATTGTAAAAATATATATGCGATTACATATAATTTTTTTCACTTTATACACGTTTGTCTTATACACACAAAATAGCATCGAACTAACTGGCTACTATAAACACACAGCGTTGGCATTGGTATACGTTCTTGATCAAATCGAAAAATTACGCCATAAAGTATACATGGAAAATACATTTACAAAATTAGTACATAATTACAAATTCAGGTCCAAAATGTTTGTATGTGTTTGTCATAGAAACACGAAATAGCATAACTAAGTGGCTACTAAAGTCAGCGCTGGCATTTGTTTACGTCCTTGTATAATTTCAGACGTAATGTTTTAGTTTTATCATGCAAATACATTTAAAATTATTAAGTCTTACTTACAGGTTGTGGCCCAACAACTGCTGCCTCTGGTTTTAAAGTTGGAACTGCTTCTTGTTTTAGTAACAGTTTCTTGTTGAATCCGGCATTGAATTCGTGGAGATTCTGGAAGCTGTCTTCCGTAAAATGCGCAGCACAGAGTGCTAAATTACGATTGTAATTTTCAGGAACATAATCAAACATAAATTTTAGCCATTGTTGACGAACTACAGCGTCCGTAGGAAGCCTGAACACAGAAGACCTGACAACTGGGTGAAAATAACACACTTTCGACGGCATGACTATACAGCTCTCCACTATAACTCTTCCTCTTCGACAAAGCCGCAGAAATATGACCATGCCCCCTTTTTTGCATATTCCGGAGGGAGGGTTGATGTAAATGTATGGGTTAGTTATGTATAAAACCCGGGAAGTATCTCGTTGTAGTCCCATTCGAGTCGTTTTTGTAGGCTTTAAACTTCCTGATTTTTAAAAGACGATATCTCTGCTTACGTTGAACTTTCAGCGCAGCAACTTTCATGCAACTGTTCATGCACCAACAGCAACATTACACACTATTTAAAATGAAAAAAGTGAAATCGCAATCAACCACCCCTTTAAATATCAATTAAACACATTAAATCAGTAATATTTTTTCAAACTTGTTATTTGTCTGTATTTGATTGGCATGTGCCACTGAATGTTTTGTAATACCAGCGCTACTTTAAGTTGTTTATCTCGCAAATTTACTAAAGTTTATCTTAAGTCACAAACTGCCCATTCTAGGAAAGACACAAAATAAATCTATCATGGGTCACTACGAATAACGTATTAACAGTCGCGTCTATTATTGTAAATCTTTATTTTTGTACGCCGGTAAGTGAGTGTTAACACTGCGCAGCATTAACTCACCAAGTCATTTGACAAATAGTGATCAGTAACAGGCTAATACAGCATTACATTCCACGTTCCTGGCAGCTAATTCATTACGATGACATAACATAGTGTGATCTAACGTTCAGGTAATACAAAAATAAATTTATTAGCTGATATATAATTTATATGATTCGTGTTTATATCTCCCATCATTCCACTCTCCTCCATAGCGTCATCAAGCTTCGTCTTTGTTATTGTCTTGAAAATGTGACCTCTGGCGGCGAAAAAATTATAGATTGTACCTTTAATTATTCAATATAATCCCTTATCATACATTTTAAACATTTAATCATTTATAATACTACTTATTTTTCTAGCTCTTGCAATGCTTGCTTTTGTTGTTTATTTATTATGGTTGTGTGGTCTCAGTGGGTAGGTCTTCATAAGAAAGAGATAAGAGAATGCCCTGTGTGACGGGAGCAGCAGCTCATTTGCATTTAAAGGGGCAGACACAAAACGCAGCTTTAATTCTCTTTTTCGCTTCCTTGGCGACTCTGTTACATGTCCTCGAGAGTAGGCGTGATCCTCCATCTTCAACAGGCTTTCAAATCTGCCAGCAGTCATGAGTAATTCGTCACGGTGTTACTGAGTGTAAAAGCGCAAAAGGTGAAGCTTGAATTTCCAGGTAATTTCTTTGGCTAATGTATTTTCAAGATGGAGGCGCAACATGGCTGCCACCATTCGAGCGACTCGCTCGTATGTATGCTGAATGGCAGATTCTACGCTTACGAGAATACTTGATTAGTTGGTCTAAGTAATTACACATGAATGAGCACATATAATTTTGAAAGAACATTCTTTTTGAAAGTGTTTTTTGCTAAGAATCATTACACAGTGTAGCTTTAACATGCTATATAAAAATATCTGTGGGGTATTTTGAGCTAAAACTTCACATACACACTCTGGGACTTATTTTACATCTTGTGAAAAGGGCATTATACCACCCCTTTAAGGTCCTTGCACACCGAATCAGAAATTTGCGTCAGAAATTTTTGCACGTTAAAAAATAAATACGACCTCAGGTGTTTTGACAATTCAGAGCCGCCGAATGACGAATTTAAAAAAGCATACGAAAATTTCTGACTCAGTGTGCAAGGGCCTTTAGACTTTCTCTGCTTCTTCTTTTCTTCTACTCTGCTCTCTCTACTGATCGACAATAAAGAACAAAGAATAAATAATAGACAATAAACAATAAAGAATAAAGCCTCATCCTTTTGTCTCTTCGTTCGAACTGGTCCAACACGTGGAAAGACAGGGTTTAGATCGGCTGATGCAATTGGCCTTGTGGAGGAAAAAGTACATACTTTTAAGTGTGCAGCAGAAGAGTAGACAAGTTTTGGGACAAACTATCATGTCATTAAATTGCGTTACACGCATCAGTCACCATGAACTGGCCTATCGTCACAGTTAACATCCTCCATACTTTAATTTCCAATCATATTGGAGAGAAAAGATGTAGCATGTTGTTCAGCCAGTTTCGGGTGTTTCATGTGAAGAACTCTCCTCATATTTTTTGTATAATGATGCATTTTAAAGTTAATGGCCAAACAGATCTTTATAAAAGTTCACATTGTTTTTGCTGATGAAATATAACATGAATAACATTAAACTAGGGATGTAAACGGTTAATCGATTATCGATTAATTGTCGACAAGGATTTACTCGATTAAATTAAATTATTGTCGGTAAATTGAACATTGTGAACGTGACACGAGATTCTCGCGGGCGGCGAGAGACCCGACACAAACTTGAGGCGGCAAAAAAGAAACCAAACATGATGCGGTCAAAACGGAGTGGAGTGGGAGCATTTCAAATTACAGAGCTGGCAACTCTCACGCATTCACCGTGAGACACATGCCCTTTTCACACGCTCTCACGACACACATCCATTTTCTCACGCACAGAAAAATCGCGAGGCAAAGAGGACACGGAGACCGACAGACAAGACAGAGCAGGTTACTTGATGATATAAAAAAATCTCAGCTCTCAGATTCTGTCAATTTTATTACGAAATTCAAACAATAAATACCGTTTTGGCGCTTGTAAATGTGACGCGACAGATCCCTAGCGCACGTGAACCGATCATCTCTAACGTTAGCTAATAGTAAAAAAAACACGAACACTGTTGAAAGATGGCTACAGTACAACTTACCGAAATGTATATTCCTCATACATAATATCGATCAATCAGTGTTTTTCATCAGCGTGAAGAGGTCAATAACATAGCTGGAGAACAATTATCTCACATTTACCTCAGGAAAGCCATTTAATGAACATTATAGGCTATAGCATGTAGTTGGCAAGAAAAGAAATAGCTATAGAGAGTATTTTGCTAAATATGTGTAATATATTACATATTATATTTTTACTTGTATCATTAAATAAAAAAATAAAAAAACGCATCATATTTAATTATTTATAACCTTAAATAATAGCCTACTACCAGCTGATAGGCTTTCTGTATGTTTACAGCATTAGATGAGTTGTTTTTTTTTTCTTGAGAAAAATTAAGGCCTATCTTGTACCTAATATTTATCCAAATTAAAAAATTAAAAAAATTAAATAAAATCACAATAATTGAATTGAAATAATAAAAAAGCGTAGCTTACCAGAAATTGTACCATGTAAACATTGTAACATGTTGTCAGTAAACCTAATAAAATTCAGTTTAGTTACTAAAATGTTAGTGACAATCACAATACACTTATTGTGATGCAATTATTTTTTTACAATTATTTTTACAATTATTTTTTTATGTATTTTAATTTTCTGTGCATAATTTATTTTGTTAAACTACATAAATGCCATTATCTATACCATATCCCAACTGTTACAATAAAACATCAGTTGAGCAATATAACATGCATTTTTATTCAGTATATAAGCAATATTTTGCTTTTTATGTTAAAGACACTATTGATAACGTGAGAAATTTACATTCTCAGGAAAATAGCCGCTTATCAGTTAATCGTTAATCGATCGATAAGGTCAATCAACTAATGATTAATGAATTAATCGATAATTTGCATCCCTACATTAAACATTTTTCTTTAATTAGATTAATTGTTTAATATTATCAAAACCTCTTTACTTAACCGCTCTACTTAATCTACCAGAAATAGTAGAATATCCAGGGACTTCTGCATACTCTTTTCAACATACTATGCTTTGGGACACACTAATTTTAATCTCACACACTGTTTAGGATGGATAGTGTTTGAATTTGATCACTCATTCACCATTAAAAGTTTCTCTGCACAAAACAAGCTACTCACGCGGAGCATGTCCAAAAATGTATGTACCTCTTCATGAAAATAACACTTACAACATTTATTTCCATCATAAGGTGCAGACATTTTTGGTCAAGATCTTGTATTGACAATGCAAGAGTCCAGCACTCTGTAAAGTCTCCTCCAGCACATGCCAATGACTTTCAATGAGTTTAAGCTCTAGTGTAGACATGAATCTATAGTTAGTAATATTATAATACTACCATACTTTGAGTTATTTTCAAAAGATATTTTTATTCAATCAATATATTTAAACTATTAAAAACAGTTCTAAATAGTTTGGTACTGTGTTTGTTACCCAGAGTACAGTGCATCAGCAATTTACAGCCATGAAAGCCTCTTTAAGTGTGCAAGAATATAAAATAGACAAACACATGCAAGAGAAGGGAATTTGAGGGCTGGTTTGGGAACCAGTGTCTGAAGACAAGGCTTTACGTATCTTAACGTGGTTGGTGGCAAACTGACCCTCAGCGTATCTTCCATTTAAACACCATCATGGACCGAATGAAGCTGTTGACATGCGGGTTTATGACCGTCACCGTCCTGATCTTCTGCTCAATCCCTGTCTGGCAGTGGGTTTCTTCTCATCAATGGTGAAACTGTAACAACTGTAAGTCATGTCGGACGCACACACACACACACACACACACACGCACGCACACACATACACACACACACAGAGAGACATGTATGACAAAACCTGTTATCCACAGCACCAATAAAGATGTACAGACAACATAAGGGAGAAATGGTGAATGAAAATTCTGTAGCAAAACAAAATGCGGCTAATTTTAAAAGTTTAAAAAGCTGTATTATTATGCCTAATACTTACAGAAAAACAAATAAACCACCTTGTGACGGCAATGCCCTTCCCAGGGTGCAAAGACAAGTGGACCTGTAAGAAATCAAAATAAATTTGATTTCATTCACTCCAACAATACATCTAGGTTAATAAAAATCATATAATGCTAGAACTTGCTGAATATTTTGCCATGGCATGCATTTTACTTGTCGTTGATGTATAATAGATGATTAGCAACTGTGATTCTGAACTAAAAGTAGGCTAATTTAAACCGTTTATATTTTTATTACACGGCTCTGTGGAATACTTGATTCTGATTGGTCAATAGCATCATCCAGCTTTATATTATTCCCAAATAACAACCTCTGAGAACAGAAACACAGGCTCATCCGCACTGTAAACCCGAATAAGTAAGCAGAACTTAAAAAAAAGTGAGGCAATCAGTTGCCACAATTTTTTTAAGTTCATAAACTCAAACATTTGAGTACATCATCACTTATATTTTTGGAGTTTATTTTAAATATAATTTTAAATTATAATTAACTTAAATTTACTGATTAAGCAAACTCAAAACATTTTCAGTTTCTGCTACTCAGAATATTTATTCATCTTTCTCATTGCAATAATTCAAGAGAACTTAAACATTTCAAGTTAAGAACAATTAAAATCAGAGTACACTAGTTCATACATTTAACTTAAAACCTTAATGTAATCTCAATGAGAACACTTTCATTAATATTAACTTATAGTTTTAACAAGCTAGTTTGCTAACATGTTATCATGCTAACAATAGTATGTTATACAGCACTTGCTGTATGAGTACAACAATATAAAGATTTTATTTGCTCTCAAATCAAGCCGCATGCACCACTTGTCACCATGATGGTAACTATCCTAAAACCAACAATAACATAAATTCTACTAAATTAGCATAACAAAACATTAATCACTACTAAATCTCCCACTTAACATTAATATTTAAAAAAAAAACATTATATTACACTTAATTTTAGCATTTACTCTCCCATTCAAGTGACATCGGCAAAGCATGCTGGGAAATAGACATCCCAGCCGTTTCAGTTAAACTTAAGTTTGTTTAAATTAAAATAAATAATTTCATAAAACTCAAAACAATGAAACAGTTCAGTTTACTTAAAATATATCAGTTCTGTGAACTTGAAAGAAAAAGAAAGTGCTAAATACGATTCTCAGGAAAAGCAAGAACTGATAAGAAAACCTTGAAATGCAATGTAAGTCGCTTTGGATAAAAGCGTCTGCCAAATGCATAAATGTTAATATAAATGTAAGTTTCCCTTGCAAAGTTGGGTGGTTTGGGGTCAGAGAGACTGGCTGTTGGTACCAGGTTATTACTGCAACTATTTGGGTGGAAGACACAGTATGGTAATTGTAATAACAAAAATGATTGTCAAGTAAGGGATAATGTACATCCAGCCAGTTGTTATCTCAGAATAAACACAGATCAGAGGGGGGGATCAGCCTGAAGGGGTTTATTCTGAGATAACACACACATCTGGAGAGGTTTATTCTGAGATCTCTCTCTCTCTCTCTCTCTCTCACACACACACACACACACACACACACACACACACACACACACACACACACACACACACACACCTGAAGGGGTTTATTCTGAGATCACACACACACACACACGAAGGGGTTTATTCTGAGATCACACACACACACACACACACCTGAAGGGGTTTATTCTGAGATCACACACACACATAATTTGTTCAGTCAAATTAGTTTAATTTAAGTTTGTCCTACTCAAACCAATTAATTATTTTGAGCGTTAGGGTTTACAGTGCGCGTCACTGAAGTCAGCAGCGCTATACGCTCGCTAGGAAAAAAATAAAAATCTTCGTAGAAGTTTTGCATTTGGTGAGCTAATAAAATATTACAACTCAGTCAAATCAATATTTTGTGTACAGTTTTTTTAATTTAATTTAATTATGCCATCCAGTATCATGGACTCGCTCTCTTGTTTCATACAAATGCAGCTGCCAAAACTGTTTTGTACACAGTTGGATTATAAGATACTGACAGGTACGGTTTTAAAACAGTTTAATCTGAAATCAATATCTGTTATCTCCATAATTATTTATGTGGTGAAAATGCTGTGTAATAAGTGTTATGACTGTAAACCGTATCTCTTAAATGTCCGTCTAGTTTCGCCGCTGAAACTGCTCTCTCTGCGGAAGCTCTGCGTTTATAGACCAAATAAAATATTTCAACTCAGATCAATATTTTGTGTCTAATTATTTACTGAAATGGCAAGCATCCGTGTAATAAACAGATAATGTACATCCAGCCGGTTGTTATCTCAGAATAAACCCCTTCAGGTGTGTGTGTGTGTGTGTGTGTGTGTGTGTGTGTGTGTGTGTGTGTGTGTGTGTGATCTCAGAATAAACCCCTTCAGGTGTGTGTGTGTGTGTGTGTGTGATCTCAGAATAAACCCCTTCGTGTGTGTGTGTGTGTGTGTGTGTGTGTGTGATCTCAGAATAAACCCCTTCAGGTGTGTGTGTGTGTGTGTGTGTGATCTCAGAATAAACCCCTTCAGGTGTTTGTGTGTGTGTGTGTGTGATCTCAGAATAAACCCCTTCAGGTGTGTGTGTGTGTGTGTGTGATCTCAGAATAAACCCCTTCGTGTGTGTGTGTGTGTGTGTGTGTGTGTGTGTGTGTGTGTGTGAGAGAGAGAGAGAGAGAGAGAGAGAGAGATCTCAGAATAAACCTCTCCAGATGTGTGTGTTATCTCAGAATAAACCCCTTCAGGCTGATGAAGACCCTCTGATCTGTGTTTATTCTGAGATAACAACTGGCTGGATGAACATTATCCCTTACTTGACAATCATTTTTGTTATTACAATTACCATACTGTGTCTTCCACCCAAATAGTTGCAGTAATAACCTGGTACCAACAGCCAGTCTCTCTGACCCCAAACCACCCAACTTTGCAAGGGAAACTTACATTTATATTAACATTTATGCATTTGGCAGACGCTTTTATCCAAAGCAACTTACATTGCATTTCAAGGTTTTCTTATCAGTTCTTGCTTTCCCTGAGAATCGACCTTGGCGTTGTAAGTGCCAACGCTCTACTGTTTGAGCTACAGGAAACTTCTGTATTTTTCAACCTGGACCAAGATTTCCGAAGTTTTCATGTCTAATTAAAATTGGAAACTAATTGAAAATGTCCACGACGAACGAAACAAACTGCAAATGTAAGAGCCTACTTTTGAGCACTGTCAATGTACGTCTATAAAAGTGCTTGTTTGACAGACTTGGAACATTATTAAAAGGATCTCTACAGATATAAACATTTGTGTTAATTGTAAGATCTTTTTTATTTAAAAACAAATGGCCATTTATCAAATCTCCTCAAACCCTCACAATCCATTGACGTAATTTTATCTCGCACACTATCGTAAAACAAACTTCGTTCACCAAAAAGGTTTCGGTTTGTCTTTCCACAGTTCCAATTATCATCAACTCTGGATTGATTGGTCGAAATAAACCCTAAAGCTAATTCACTATTAGATTTGAAAATGGCAGGAGAGCAGCGGGTAGACAATCTAAGGTATTTCCGACCAGAAATTATTGGGCGAGGGAAGAGATTGCAACTTTCACTGGCTAAATTTGTAGTTTCATTCACACTTAAAAAACAATGTACACTATAATGTTAAAAAACTAATAATAATAATATTAACTTACCAAACTTCCAGAAATCCAGCGTTCTGCTTCTCCAGTCGCCATCAGTTATGTTCTTTAGATTAGATTAGATTAGATTAGATTCAATTTATTGTCATTACACAAGTACAGGTACAAGGCAACGAAATGCAATTTAGGACCGACCTGAAGTTAGTAAGAACAGCATAACATGAGGAGAGTTGAGGAGAAAAAAAAGGCAACCCCCAGACTATGCTCCAATAGGGAGTACAGTTTGGGGACAGTAAAAACACCTCAGCAATTTGCACATAATCAGTACACAACATGAACACACAAGACTTGCAACAGGGGAGGGGGGAGGGGGAAGGGGTTGGAGGTAATCCAGCAAAGGCAAGCAGCCATCCGGTCCTGCAGCCATTTCGGCGCTGGTCACAGACCCGCCTGACAAACTGGTGGTAAAAAGCGTCGAAGGCGTGGGATGGGGGGTGGGGGAGGGTGATTGCATATCTGTATCTATGTAAGAGTTCGTGTATGTGTAGGCCTGAAGAGTCGCTACGCCTGGCATCCCAATCTAGGTGCCTCAGTCCGCAGGATGTCATAGCGAAACACAGCAATTGCCATGGAGACAACCTTGATCAGGTCCCAGACAGAGTCAACAATCAGCAGGTGTCAGTGTGGAGTCGGGGAAGGAACGCAAGAGCGTCTCGCTGCAGTGCTCTCTCCAGAGGGAGTTGTTGTTCCAGCAGCGGCCTCGGCCAAGGCCAGTGCTGATAAAGGGGGGCCAAAAGCAGATAAGATTGTGGTTGTTTGGTCTTGGGACGAGTAGCCGCATTCCAATTTACACAGCTCCTGGTCCGTTTGGGTCTCCGAAACGATCCATTTGCCTTTGCAATGCTGTGAGCTTCTCCATGATGTTATCCATATTGTGGTTCATAGTCACAGTCTGAGTGCCAACAGCTCTGCCCACTGCTTCAATCATAACGGGCAGCCTTGTGGGGCTTTGGACAGCTGTCACCGTCTTCTTAATTCCTCGATAAACCAGGGCAATGCCTAATCCAAACAGCAGAAAACCTGTTATCATGGTTCCGAATAGGTAGATATCTTCAACGTCCTCCACGGAAAGAGCCGCCAGACACACGACCCGCCACCTCTCCCATGCGTCCATCGTGTAGCCAGCTGCGAACGTTCCGGCAGGGCAGTCAGGTTCCCCCGAACCCAAGCTTCTCGTCGAGAAGATGGTGTCAATTGCGTTGAGAGACCAGTTGATCAAATCCATAATTTCTTAATTTGTAGAGCAGTGCGGAGAGAGTCTCTCAAAGTACAAGACAGTAGACTAGACGAGAGGAGCAAAGCAGGGAAGATAAGGGAGAGGAGGGTAGGAAAATGCGACCGCCTTCGTTGAGAGCCAAAGCAAGACAAGCAAGACTTTCAGTGTGATGTGACGTCAGGTGGCGCGCAATATACAGCAATCCGGTATTATTGCCTGGCATACTACAGCTAGGTTACAGCAATACTAAAATATACTGTAAAACATATTCCTGCTCAATCAAAATGACCCAGAATGCAAAGTAAATTACCATATTTTCCTGTAATGTATAAATGTGGTATGTTTCTGTAAAAACCTACAGTACTTTTTCGAGCTTCTAAATCTACAGAGATATATGTACAGATATGTGTGTGTGTGTGTGTGTGTGTGTGTGTGTGTGTGTACATCTCCCAAAAATTCTGTTGGGTTCTAGCAGTAAGTGTCTCACGACAGAAAATATGAAAGTTATTACTCACCTCTAGCACCTCTAGATAAGCCTCTTTATTCTATAGAGCCAAACATAATAATAGTACCTCAATTCTCGGAGTAATGCAGTCAAGCGTCACGAGCGGTCACCTCAGGTTGTCACTCATTCCGACGCTGAAATGCTCCCTATGCGCTGTCGTCTCTTCCTCAGTGCCAGAGGAAATCTGAATCACGCGGGAATTCAGCGATATCTGGATGTGTCGTACTCTTTCTCTCGGTGTCAGAGAACTCTCGATCGCGAGGGAATCAGAGTTCTCTGTGGGTCTGTCCTCCAGCGATGTTGTCCGCCGAATAAATCATCAACTAACCACTGTATTTCGCCAAGTTCATTTAACGAACTTTCCTTTCAAATGTAAAAAAAACAGTATCTCACCACTTTATAAATAACGAAACAAAATAAAATACATACAAAAAAAAACACTCACGGAGTGAATTTCTTGTCGAAACCACTCAATACACAATCTAAATAACAACTATAACTAAGTGTTTTCAACTGAGGAATACCAAAGTCCTTTTATATAAATTGTCTCTAGGAATACGCGTGTGACCGCTCTCCTCTGAATGACAATTAACTATCCAATAGGAATCCTCTTTCCAGTACGGGAGGCGGGACCATTACTTTATCAGCCAATCAGATATGAAATGCTTCACTCAACCGTATTTGCATATACATTATAAAAGTTTGAAAAGTGTAAACAAAAATAGCTTTCGGTTTTCGGAAAAAGTTTTCGGAAATGTTGTGTTTATTAAATATGTAAATGGAGCGTTCTCTCACAAATTTGCATACATTTCTCTACAATTCTTGTTTGGTTTTTCTTTTCTTTTTTGACATATTATAGTCAAAGGTTTTTACAGAGGGGATATTGGATTTCTCTTTTTATCACTCCATGGGTTTAAAAAAAATACTGTCAACAACCAGGAATAAATAAATTTCCTTTTTTTTTATTTTTTTTTATGTTGAATAAAATTAGGTAAATAATATATGAACAAACCACTCTGTAAAAACCTTCAGAATATTGATAGGAATAAAACTGTAAAGTTTGGTATATGTAAGTGCTGCTGAAGTGGAGAGAAAAAGTCATTTTGAGAAAACAGACTTTAAAGATATTTACTGTAATTGAAATCTACAGACGCAAATAGATAAAGTGCTATAAAAGATACACTTAAAAGTGTATTAAGGATGTTTTCTTTACACTAGTCTGAAAAATAAAGCCAAAAAGCCCAAAATCTCAAAATTGACATGATAAAACAGTTTTTGTCTGTAGTGTCTCGCCTTAAAGACATAGTTACATAACAAACTTTAGAATTATAGTTAATTCTGAATTACACAAGGACAAGTTTTTATTTTGTGAACAAATTTAAATTTAGTTTTTATACATTTAGTTTCAAACTCGGTTCACTGGACAAAATGCGTTGTCAACCTGCAACTTCATCAAACACAGATGACACTTGAATTAAATAAATATACATGTGCATATAATAGCTACATAGATGTGTATTTATAATATAAATTCATTATTAATTATAAATGATAAATTGTCACATTTGAAAGTGAATGACACATTGTGATATTTAATTTGAAAATAAATGTAATTGGTCATATTAGATGTGTCTTTTATCTTATTTAACTATAATCATGATCCCACTTATCTCTGTTGATTTGTGGTAGTTAGCCTGTTTATTGTTATTATTATTTTTAATGAAGGCTATAGTAGATCATGGGTGTCAGACTCAGTTCCTGGAGAGCAGCAGCCCTGCAGAGTTTGGCACCGACTCTAATTAAACACACCTAAACCAGCTAATCAAGGTCTTCAGGATTACTTGAATACTTAATTTTCCGCGTTCCGCTCAGTTTTGTTCCGCGAGCCGGTCGAACTAAGGTTACTCTTTTGCCAGTGAGCGCGGAGAGACGCATTCTTGTCACTCGCACATGCGCTGTTGTCTGCAGACCAGGGTGTTTCCCCGAGAACTAATGGTTCCCTTGAGAACATTTTGCTGGTTGTATTTGCACCGCTCTAAAGTGACGTAAGACACGCTTGTTGTTGTGACTTTTATTTTGAAGGCGCGGGGGACCTTTATTTTGACAGCACTAAAAACGCCTGAGCATACAAACAGTTCTTGCATTCTCTGTGTTCATTAGTTTACGATCTGTCTAACAGTCCTGTCTAATACGTCATTAGATGGAACTGTCATACATAGAAAGTAGACAGTGATGAAGAGTTATTAGCGTATGTCGTGTGTTTGATGTCCAGTGTTGCTGAGCAGAAATATATAATCATGTTTCTCTTGATCCCCTCAAAGTTGTGTTGGATTTTCTCCTCAGCGTAAAGATTAAGAGCTTCATCTATCACTCTTTTACATGTTCATAGAGTTAGTTTCTGCAGTAAATATATAGGCTATAATCTGTGTGTTAATAATGGCGGGTGCTGGTGTTTCGCGTGCGTTCGGCTAATCAGCGAACACTAACGCCACTGTAGTTCCTATAGCGCTGGTTTAGACCGACTCTGAAGTAGGAGTAAATTAGTTCCTCCAAAAGGAGTTCCTAGAACTAAAATCGTTCCTAGTTCCTGCGGTGCGAACACGCCAAAATCCGGGAACTTCCGCCAATAGTTCTAGGAACTATGAGAAGGTTCCTCCGGTGCGATTGTGGTCTTCAGCACACTGTTCTGTACTCAGTTCTAATTAGTCTTTGCAAACATTGTGAAGTCAAACTTGCTAGAAAGTGAGTGCTAGAAATCTAGATGAAGATGGATAACAGCTTTTTAGCAATTATAAAGGGAGCGCTCATTGTGTGCTTTCTAGAGATGCGCGGATGGGCTATTATTTCATCCGCAACCGCATCACAAAACTCATTATCTGTCCGCCATCCATCCGCACCAACGTTTTTGACCAAATTTCAAAACCGCACCCGCCCGCCATCCGCTGATTGGTGTATACATATATTTTTCATTTGATTGTTTCAACCTCCCGCCACCCGCCCGAATTTAATTTAAATATTATTTGGCGTTCACGTCATCCGCCCAATCCGCGGAGTCCGCGGCTGTAACCGCCAACCGCGCATCTCTAGTGCTTTTTATGCTTTCTAATATACATTTAGCCTAGAAATCTAGACGCACCCTAGCGTCGAATCGGCTTTGGCCGCGACTCTGGAGGACTTGGAGTTAAGTCTTTCTTTGAGAAAAGAGCAAAGAACGGCACTTAAGTCATTCATAAAAAAAAGGAAGATGTGTTCGTCGTTTTGCCGGCCAGATATGACAAAAGTTGAATCTATCAACTAGCTCCGCTGTTGGGAAAACGCTCTGGTTGGTTGAAGCGCTGTCCTATTGTGTGCAGAGGGAATTTGAAAGACAGCCGTTTATCCCGGCCCTCGGATTGAGCTGTGTCTATGGTGAGTTTCCAGACCTAACATCTTGATGTAGGTCTGGCTTGCCAGGCTAATATACATTCAGAATTTGTTTAAAACTTGTTTTTCATGCTGCTATGGCCAAACACGCTGCAAAGTTTTGGGAATTACATCCGCATTTATGCGGCATTCACTCTTGAAATAGCAATGAATGACATTGATAGCCATAGCATTGTTTGTTCCTGAATAAAGCAGCCTTTTTCACTGAAATGGTTGAATAGTCTGCTGACTGACTGACTCACTCATAACAGTGCTTTGCCGCCCGCCCCCTACTGGACGTCACTATGTAAAAATCGTATGTACTGAAATCTTTGAAAAATCCCCACCAACACACAGACTGACAGCCTGTTTTGTCACAATTTATATGTTTAATATCTAATAAACTAGTTTCATGCATTTAATCAAGTCTTTTGGAACAAACATTATTATCGCATCGCAAAGTCTTAGGCATGTTAATATCCCAATCCCCCCCCCACCTTTTAAGTCACTTTTAAGTCAGTTATTTATATCTTTTGCTGTAGTGTGTCAGTAGGAAATATCAGTTTAATTTTCCAAACATTCTTTGTGCCATTAATTGTAATAATCCAGTGAGATTTGTGTCTGCACAAGGAGTCTGACAACAGCCGGTCTGATCTGATCTCTCCATCATCGAGTCCGTCTGTGATTACATGAAGAAACAGAAGAAACTGAGACAGACTAAATCCAGAAGAACTGCGGGAACGTCTCCGAGACGCTTGAAGAAACCTTCCTGCAAAGCCACCTGAGAAACTATGCGCAATATATTCATGTTCATGAAAGCTATTCATATTTATGAAAGCTAATGGAGGATTAAAAGCCATGAATCAACATCTCGCCTGTTCACTGTCTGTCTAGCTGGATAGAGAAGTGACACGTCTAGTGAGGACAGAACAGTAAAAAACCTTCTTATTAATTCAATTCAATTCAATTCAAATTTATTTGTATAGCGCTTTTCACAATACATATTGTTTCGAAGCAGCTTTACAGAAAGTGCATTTCAGAAATATACATAGAGAAATACAGTTAGTTAATCATGTATTGATTTAGGGCATAAACATATCGCCAGCGTCGAGTCGTCTCTTCACAGGCGCCGAGTCGTCTCTGCACGGGTGTTGGAGAATCTGTAGTTTCCATGAGAGGCTGGATACAAACTGGAGCTGACGATCTGTATTTACCTCGGGACTAGCGTCCCGAGATAACAACAGAAAAGCATATGGGAAATCATTAGCGTAGCTGCTGTTCGCAATATTAATGCATTCAATCTGATTCAACTGTAGTATAAAAGGTAAGTATTATGTGAATGCTTGGCTAAAGAGATGCGTCTTTAATCTAGTTTTAAACTGGGACAGCGAGTCTGAGCCTCGAACAATATCAGGAAGGCCATTCCAGAGTTTAGGAGCTAAGTGTGAAAACGCCCTCCCTCCTTTAGTGGACTTAGATATCCTAGGAATGACCAGAAGCCTCGAATTTAGTGATCTTAAAGAGCGTGATGGATTATAGGGCGATAGAAGTTCCGTTAAATACACGGGAGCTAAACCATTTAGGGCTTTATAGGTCAGTAGTAATACTTTGTAATTGATACGGTACTTTATAGGTAACCAATGTAGAGACGACAGAATTGGTGTTATATGATCATATTTTCTTGATCTAGTAAGAACTCTAGCGGCGGCATTTTGGACTAACTGTAGCTTGTTTATTGAGGATGCAGGACAACCTGCTAATAAAGCATTACAGTAATCTAGTCTCGAGGTCATGAATGCGTGAACTAACTTTTCTGCATCGGAAACAGATAGCATATTACGTAGCTTAGCAATGTTTCTAAGGTGGAAAAAGGCTGTTCTTGTAACATATGAAATATGATTTTCAAAAGACAAGTTGCGGTCTAATATAACACCCAGGTCTTTTACTGTAGAGGATAAAGTAACAGGACATCCTTCTAAATTAAAGTTGTATTGTAAGAGGTTTTGTGTGCAGTTTTTTGGACTAATAAGTAATACCTCCGTTTTATCTGAATTTAATAGCAGAAAATTACACGTCATCCAGTATTTTATTAGGGCTGTACTGTCCTAGTCGATTAGTCGATTAGTTGGTCGATACGTTCTGGTTCGACCAAAATTCTGATTGGTCGATTTTCTGCCGCGTTTATTTCATCAGTTTTGCCGCGCTGAGGCGCGCTCATTTCATCAGGTGGAAAGCACTAACTGCTAATGGGGGTGTTTTCAGAGTACCCTTCTTTCACTGTAACAGTCTGTCTTCAAAACACCCCCCTTGTTTTCACCTTTTTTGGATTAGTCCAACCCAAGAGAGAGCGTCGAGCATAGAAGGTTTGATGCTGAATATTATTTATTTAATTGTGAGAGCGTTTAATAGTCAGTCCTCTTCTAACATGTCAACAACAAAGAAATCGACAGTGTGGCAGCATTTTGTTAAAATTGATAACATGAAAAAGGTCGAATGCAAAGTTTGCAAGCAACAGTTTTCCACAGCTTGACGACAAACATGACATATTATGAAGGTAAAATTATGCCATAAAGTATTGCATGTGCAGGGTAAGATTTGTGAAAGTGTACATAAGTTTGCAAGCGTAAATTAAATTTGCATGCGCAAGAGAAGATTTGTAAAGGTGTAAATCGCCTTTCAAGTGTAAGAAAAAAATATTTGCAGCATTTCACTGTTACTCGTAAGTGTAATTCATGTATTGTGAAGCTGCAGCTTCATGCTAACGCAAAATAAATATGATCTGTATTCCTCTGACTTCCATTTTTCCGCGCTTACACTTTTGGCACGATTTTTACGCTCAAATACGGCCAAAGGTATTGCAGGCCCGTGAACAGCAATTTGCGACCGAAAACAACAGAGTTAGGAACTGCAAAACAGATTCACTGCATAAAATCAAACTTTGTGTAAAAAAATAAACTGTTGCAAATGTCTAAATGTGTGCATAGGGCAACAAAGTTACCGAAATAACCCGATTTGTACAGTTACGTCTTTCTTTTACCTGCGCTTCCAGTTTTGGCACGATTCTCTCACTCAATGAGTTTTGCAAGCGCGAAGAGGAGGGCGGGACCACCTTCATCATTTAGCCAATCAGATGAGCTTCTCGCTGACTCTAGGTTTACTCTTATCTGATTGGTTCAATAAACACGCCAGTCACCAGAACACATCTTTATCTTCATTTGGCTCAGAAACCTTCTGGTTGCCGAAATGGTACTTTTAATGCACACATACATGTTAAATAAATAGATAAACAAATAAATAAATAAATAAATAAATAAATAAATAAATAAATAAATAAATAAGTCATGATTGCTTAATAACCTGTGCATCATTAGGCTGATTAAAGCTGACTAACATTCATACTGAATTTCAAGCTGGTGTTAACGTTACTGGATTGAAATGTGATATATTATATAGGCTAATCTGTTACACCACTGAGCAGATGTTAAACTTTACAATCAAAACATTTAATACCCATTCTTTATGTAATAATACAATTCTGATGCAGTGTTTTTCACATCATGTCTCTGTTCGTGGCATTTAACACTCAATTACATATTTTGAAATATTGTCTTGGTAGCACTGTCAATATTGATTCTGACTTAGTGATTACTTTCGTGTGACTGATCAAGCTATTATATGTAGCTAGTATAAATAACAAAATGCTTTCTCTGTGTCCAGATTTGACTGTAATGAAAAACTGATACTAAATCAACATAAACTCAACTTTGACAAAAAGTAACTAATTATGTCTGAATAAAAACCCAGCAACCAGGGAATATACAGCATCTTGATATGTTCATATATAGGGCTATACAGCCATCTAGTGGTTACACGATGGCATTGCAGGTGATAAATGGTGCATAATTTAGAGATGCTCTTAAATACACGAAAAAAATATAATTGTAACATAATAATAGTGGAATCCTCCCAATCAGTAGACAGGTGAAATTATGCATGCAGTAGTTCAGATAAAAAAAAAATTTCTTAACACACCAGCTCGAAATTTATTATGGACTCATATAGTCATCCTAATGGTGCACAGCTTATTAAGCAATCATGACTTATTTGTTTATTTATTTGTTTATCTATTTATTTAACATGTATGTGTGCATTAAAAGTACCATTTCGGCAACCAGAAGGTTTCTGAGCCAAATGAAGAAAAAGATGTGTTCTGGTGACTGGCGTGTTTATTGAACCAATCAGATAAGAGTAATGGTGCGTTCAAGTCCTCCTGGGAAGTTCGTACGTACGAGGTGGGAAGTCGTGCTTATAACGGCATGTGCGTTCAAGTCACTTTCGTCGGAGCAAGATGGCGGAGTACTTTCTCTTAATTAATTACACAAAAATACAGTAAGATTCTTAAACTCTTGTTCTAGAAAATGAAGAACAAAGAAATGTGCATCAGGTGTACTTTGTATTCTTATGTTTTTAATTAATTTATGAGGCCACTGCCAGCTCATCGTTATATGTTGCATTGTTATATTATAATACTATCATATTCTGTGTTGGCGATTAGCTAACTGCTCTGTAAATAGAAAAGCCTGACAATATCACAGCTAAATACCTTTACGTATTGTGTATTCCGCCATGTTAATCAGTGACACGCCCCCAACTCGTACAGATCGGGGCTTAAAGAAAATCCCGAGCTCCCCACTGGTATTTACGACATTGTGGTGGCGTTCATGTGCGTTCAACTCGTAAATACGATCTATACGAGATGACTTGAACGCACCATAAACCTAGAGTCAGCGAGAAGCTCATCTGATTGGCTAAATGATGAAGGTGGTCCCGCCCTCCTCTTCGCGCTTGCAAAACTCATTGAGTGAGAGAATCGTGCCAAAACTGGAAGCGCAGGTAAAAGAAAGACGTAACTGTACAAATCGGGTTATTTCGGGAACTTTGTTGCCCTATGCACACATTTAGACATTTGCAACAGTTTATTTTTTACACAAAGTTTGATTTTATGCAGTGAATCTGTTTTGCAGTTCCTAACTCTGTTGTTTTCGGTCGCAAATTGCTGTTCACGGGCCTGCAATACTTTTGGCCGTATTTGAGCGTAAAAACCGTGCCAAAAGTGTAAGCGCGGAAAAATGGAAGTCAGAGGAATACAGATCATATTTATTTTGGGTTAGCATGAAGCTGCAGCTTCACAATACATGAATTACACTTACGAGTAACAGTGAAATGCTGCAAATATTTTTTTCTTACACTTGAAAGGCGATTTACACCTTTACAAATCTTCTCTTGCGCATGCAAATTTAATTTACGCTTGCAAAATTATGTACACTTTCACAAATCTTACCCTGCGCATGCAATACTTTATGGCATAATTTTACCTTCATAACATATCATCTAAAAGTGGTAACGTTGAGCTCACTTGTCTGCGTTTGCCCTGTCTGTTTTGAGTAGGCTATGAACATATCAGAATTTGCATATTTCAATGTTTTAGTGTGATAACCTAACTTTTTTATTTTTTAGTTGGAGCCTAATGCGCAATTGCGCTGTGCTGTTGGTTGTGTTAGTTTTGAGCCTAGGATGCTTTATTTTTCAGTTATGCACTTTATTTCGTTTCTGCTCTTGGTCTGGTTTGTTTAATAAATATTATTTTTTTATTAAAGTGGACGTGCCTTTTGTGTTTATTAAGAGTAAAATCTTTAAGTTAATATTAATAGTCTATTCGTGTCTCAGCTGCGAAGCTGAGCTCATGTTCAGCCTCGCTCGGTGCGAGGACATGCACGGTGAAATGATAGTGTCTGACAGTTATAACTTATTATTATAACATATGACAAAAATAATTGTCTAATTTTTGTTGCATATTCCTCAACAGTTCTTGTGATGATATCACTAGTTGACAACATAGTACTATTTTCGGAAATCATGATATTGCGCAGGTGCACGTGATGCAGCGCTGTCAGAGCTGACAGACTCGAGTGTCAGACTCATTTCAGTGCAAAATAATTAGGTCAAAAACGATTTAATATACTGCAAATAGCCTACTAGTTGTTTGTTTATTTATAATTCATTTAGGCGGACAACAAGGCTACCAAGTACTGCGCACAGTGCGCATCTAATTAATTTAATGTTTTTGTTTTTTTCTAACGTCATTTTTAGTCGATTTTAGTCGATTTTTAGTCGAAAATTTCAGGACTTCAGTCGACCAAGATTTTCTTTGGTTGAGTACAGCCCTATATTTTATATCTTTAACACACTAATTTAGATAATTTATTGTTATCATCTGGTCGTGATGAAATATATAATTGAGTGTCATCAGCATAACAGTGGAAATTAATTCCATGTTTTCTTATAATATTACCAAGTGGTAGCATATATATTGAGAATAGCAGAGGGCCTAACACAGATCCTTGCGGTACACCATAGTTTACTGACGTTATCTTCGATTTTTCCCCATTTACGCAGACAAAATGGTAACGGTCCGATAAGTACGATCTAAACCAGCTTAATGCCTGTCCCTGAACACCAGTGTAGTTTTGTAGTCGGTCTAAGAGTATTTTGTGATCTATAGTGTCGAACGCAGCACTAAGATCGAGTAAAACTAGTATTGAGATAAAGCCTTGGTCAGAAGCTAGAAGTAAATCATTTGTGATTTTAACGAGCGCAGTTTCTGTGCTATGATGCGGTCTGAATCCTGACTGAAATTTTTCATAGATATCATTTTCTTGCAAGAAAGAGCACAGTTGAGCGGACACCACTTTTTCTAGAATTTTAGACATAAATGGAAGATTTGAAATGGGTCTGTAATTTGCTAGGTTATTATGATCTAATTGTGGTTTCTTAATTAAAGGTTTTATAACTGCCAACTTGAATATTCTTGGAACATGACCTAAGGATAAAGACGAGTTAATAATATTGAGAAGAGGCTCTTCCACTACAGGTGACACTTGTTTCAATAGTTTAGTTGGTATAGGATCTAATAAAATACGTTGTTGGTTTGGATGCAATGATAAGTTTATTTAGCTCTTCCTGTCCTATAGTTGCAAAGCGCTGTAATTGTTCTTGCGGGGTGATAATTGAGGCTGAATCATAAGACACCATTAAAGATTTCACATTTACAATTGTGTTTCTGATGCTTTCTATTTTCTCAGTGAAGAAATTCATAAAATCATTACTACTACACTGTAACGGAATATTTTGCTCCGGTAACGTCTGTTTATTTGTTAGTCTAGCGACGGTGTTAAATAAAAACCTAGGATTATTTTGGTTAGTTTCTATTAGTTTGCGGAGATGCTCAGCCCTGGCTGCTTTTAGGGCCTTTTTATAACGTGACATACTGTCTTTCCATGCGATTCTAAAGACCTCTAGATTAGTTTGTTTCCATTTACGCTCTAAATTACGAGTTTCTCTCTTTAGAACATGCGTAGCACTGTTGTACCATGGTGCTTTAGTTTTCTCTCTAACCTTTTTTAGTCTAATTGGTGCAACGATGTCTAATGTACTAGAGAAAATGTTGCTCATAGTGCTAGTTAATTCCTCAAGTTCATCTGTTTGTTTGGGTTCACTGAGCAGCTGAGATAGATCAGGTAAGCTATTTGAGAAATTATCTATAGTGGATGGAAGGATTGTTCTGCCTGGTCGATAACGTGGCGCAACATGACAAATTTCAGCGGTACGTAGTATGCAAGTGACCATGTAATGGTCAGTGACTTCATCACTTTGCGGTACAATATCTATATCGGTTGGATCGGTTCCATATGATATAATTAAATCTAGCGTATGATTAAGACGATGAGTGGGACCAGTTACATTTTGCTTGACCCCAAATGAGTTTAATAAATCTGTAAACGCAGCCCCTAACGCATCATTTGAATTATCTACGTGTATGTTAAAATCTCCAACAATTAATGCTTTATCGACATTGACCAAAAGATCTGAGAGAAAGTCTGCAAACTCTTTTAAATCAGCGTAAGGCCCTGGCGGTCTATATACAGTAGCCAAGGCTAAAGATAATAGGGATTTCTTTCTTACATCTAAGAGAGTAACATTTAGTACAAGAACTTCAAACGAATTAAACCTGTGACCTGTTTTCTGAGTAACAGTAAGAATATCTTTATAGATTATAGCAACACCACCGCCACGACCAATCAGACGGGGCTCATGCTTGTAACAGTATCCAGGAGGAGTAGACTCATTAAGACCGAAATAATCATTTGGTTTAAGCCAGGTTTCAGTAAGGCAGAGTACATCGAAACTATTATCTGTGACCATTTCATTTACAATAACCGCCTTAGGTGTAAGCGATCTAATGTTTAAAAGACCTAGCTTTATAAATTGTTTTTGTTCACTAATATTGAGATTTTCTGGTTTAATCACAATTACATTTTTCCTAGATCCTGCAGTAGATTTATTATTTGACCTCACTAAACGAGGAATAGACACAGTTTCAATATAATGTTCTACATTGGTACTTCATCAATTAAATTTGGACAGCAAAGAGTGTGATTTGGACTTTGACTTACTAGTCATATGGTGTGTAGCGTCTTGGAGATGTTGTCCGACAGAAGAGCCGCTCCGATTCTGCTGGGGTGAAGGCCATCAGCACGGAAGAGCCTAGGTCGCTCCCAGAAAAGATTCCAATTATTTACAAAGAGCAGTCTCTGTTCATTACACCATGACATTAACCATTCATTTAGAGCAAATAATCTACTGAACCTTTCGTGTCCTAGTCGGTAGGTGGGAAGCGGTCCAGACACGATGATCGTTGTTTCAGGCGATGTGCTGCGTACCGTCTCGATCAGGCTCCTGTAGTCCTTCTTCAGAACCTCCGACTGCCGAAGCCTGATGTCGTTCGTTCCCGCAGACAACTGATGTCGTTCGTATTAGCAGACAACGCCTTTCAGAAGCTGTAAACTTCAGTCACCAAGTCATCATGTGGCAGCCATTGGACCAGCAACCCCAACAACAGCCAGGGGGCCACATGCTGAAAGTACAAGAAGAGGTGCTGGAAACGAGATCCCGGTGCTCTGCTTCTTCAACTCGGTCATCCAGGTCATCTGCAAGCGTAGCAGCTCTCAAAGCACAAGCTAAAGCTGAGGCTGTACAAGCGCAGTTGGTCTATGCAAAAGAGGAGGCTGAAGTAATGAAACAACAAGCTGAAATGCGGGCTCAGCTACATATCTTAAAGATAAAGAAAGAAGCAGCAGCTGCAGCAGCAGAAGCAGAGATACTAGAAGCAGCCACACAGTTTGAAGAACAACAGTCTTACAGTAAAGAACATCTGTGACAATCCTGTGGACTCCAAGGAGAAGGTTAAAAATTTCATTGACAGTCAAGCATTCTTGCAAAACAACCAAGTGCTGTCACAGCCTCAAATCTCAATCTCGAACCCCTTCTACCAACATAACACAGGCGTAGAACCATCACCAATCCTCTACAATACTCCTGTAACCAAGCAAGAAACCCCGCTGCACAGACAACAACGGCTGTCCATATACACGTCAACACCACATCCTAACATATCACATCCAGTTCTCAACCACCAACACCAGTCATTCAGCTCAACGCCCCCAAATCCCCAAAACAGCCATCTACGGTAAATGATATGGCTAAATATCTAATGAGACGTGAACTGGTGTCAGCCACTTTGCAAACCTTTGATGATGATCCACAAAATTATCGTAGCTGGAAATCGTCATTTCTGAATGTCACTAAAGACTTGTCCCTGTCCCCTAAAGAAGAATTAGATCTACTTGTAAAATGGCTTGGACCAAAGTCAAACCAACAAGCTAAAAGAATCAGTGCGGCTCAATTCAACGATGCCTCTGAAGCTCTAAAAATGATCTGGCAACGCTTGGAAGAAACCTACGGAGCACCTGAGGTAATTGAACATGCACTCTTTCAAAAGGTTGAAAACTTTCCTAAGATTACAGCTAGAGACTCAAGTAAGCTAAAGGAGCTAGGAGACCTCTTACTTGAACTACAACTAGCTAAAGCAGAGGGTTATTCACCTGGGCTAGCCTTTCTGGATACAGCTTGTGGTGTTAATCCCATAGTGGAACGGCTCCCTTACTCCATCCAAGAAAGATGGATCTCACATGCATCCAAATACAAGGTAGATTACAATGCCACTTTTCCACCATTTTCTACCTTTTCTAACTTTGTACGGGAGCAAGCACGCATAAGAAATGATCCTAGCTTCGCCTTTCTGTCAGCAGCTCAGTCCAAGTTTGACAGACCAGTTAAAAACAGTACTCGCCCTATGATTTCAGTGAAAAAGACAGAAATAGCACAGAGTAATGAAACAATAGATGTTAGTGAGGATCCAGACAAACAATGTCCTTTGCATAAAAAGCCGCATCCTCTCAGAAAATGTCGCAGTTTCCGCAGTAAGTCCCTAGAAGAGAGAAAAACATATCTGAAGGATAAAAACATATGCTTCAAGTGTTGTGCATCAACCAAACACCAAGCCAAAAACTGTCAGATCAAACTCACCTGCAAAGAATGTGGGAGTGAAAGACAATACAGTGCTACATCCAGGCCCACCCCCTCCTAACAGCATCACACCGCCAACAGAGGTGAAGCAGCATGGCGGGAGCCTGAGACCAGCACACCATCAGTCTCAGCTACTGCAATGTGCACAGAGGTATGTGGCGAACAGCGCGGCTCATGGTCTTGTGCTAAAAAATGCCTGGCCAAAGTGTATCCAGTAGGACAGAGGGACAAAGCAATAAACCTGTATGCTGTTATGGATGAGCAAAGTAATCAGTCTCTTGCCCGCTCAGACTTTTTTGCCCTCTTTAGTGTTAAAGGAGGCACAGAGGTGTATACCTTAAAGACATGTTCAGGAATCATGCAAGTGAGAGGGAGAAAGGCTAAAGACTTTATTGTCGAGTCTATAGACCCCTTCAATGTTTGTAAACATCGAACGCCTAGGTTGGGTGCGCGCGCAGCATGGGGTCAGAAAAACGGTGCGGCTAATAGACCGGCATATATATGCACTGTCTTTGCCATCACAGGAACGGGAACAGAACCATAATAAACTTGTTTTAGCTAATGGCGATTGTCTGCCTGATTAGAGTCCTGCACGTGTTCGGACGGGTGACCTGCAAATTTTGCTCAAACGGGTGAAAAATATACAACTGTGTAGGGTCAGACACGGGGGAAACACGGGTCTAAACACGGGTTTAAAACAATCACATGCAAACGTAAAAATATATTCAGAGTTTTTAGGAACACGTCTACAAAAATATGCCTGATTGCCTGTATTTCAAGTTGATAAAATAATTTAAAATCCACATCAGTTTATTTGCCCACGCGCCACGCCCTGATCTTTCACTTTTAAACATGCATCATAACCGCGCGCGCGCGACCTGCTTGCAGTCGTCGAGAATGGATGCTGAGGAGTTGAAGAGAAGAATAGCTAGTGGTGATTGTGAAGTTGTCGACAGTCATCAAAAATCAAGTCCAGTGTGTGGGAGAAATTTGGAGTTATCTGAAGAAAATATTGTGAAAGGCTATTTGCTGCATGCATTTTCGTGTTGGATAGCCGCAAATGTGGAACTTCATCGCCGAGGAAGCATGCAGACCTGTGGTAACAAACCAAGCAGTTCTGTCGTGTCGAACAGTACTTTTTAAAATTTAACACTGTTAAGTATGTGTATTTTTTTAAATAATAAACGGGCAGACTGGGACAATGCTACGATCAAAGATGCTCGTGTTTAGTGTTATTGTGTTATTGACAGTTATTGTGACAACAACGGTATAGTTAAGCCCTTGTAAATAAACAAATGTTTTCTGTAAACTGTAGACTGGTTTAATAGTTAAGTGAAGTTCGATATCTGGCATTAATTGTGACCTGTGGCATGCTACTTGGCAGATAGCAGTATCTGAACCGTAGACTGTAAAAAAAAAAAAAAAAAAGATTTGAACAGATGTCGTCTATTTTTTTTTTTAACGGATGAGATCCTGCAGGAATCCTGAAAAACTTGACTGCACAACCGGTGTGATTTTCACAGTCCACGACGCAACAATAAGGCATTTTTTCTTGACGAGAAATTCTCTGGTTAACACACAATTCAATGGGATGGAATGAACTTTCTGACCCCGACATGCGCACTGCGAACTTAGAATTTTCCTGTGACGTCGACCGTGAAGGGGTCTATAGATGGTCACATAAAGGTGCAACTGCCTGCGATGCTAGAATGTGACATGATCCCAGAGGATCGCTCAGAGATTCCCTTGCCTAAAGTCGCCCAATACCACCCACACTTAAAGGAGCTCTCGCACAAGATACATCCCATAGACTCAAATGCAAAAATATTGTTGCTCTTGGGTAGAGACATCCTGAGTTTGCACAAAGTGAGAGAGCAGCGCAATGGTCCCCATAATGCACCATTCGCCTAGCGCCTTGACCTCGGCTGGGTTATTGTGGGAGATGTCTGTTTGAATGGTGCACACAAATCAAGATCTGTCGCAGCATACAAAACTAACACACTGCTCAACGGGCGTCCATCATACCTCAGTCCATGTACCAATGTCCTGCTAATAAAAGACAAATCTGTAAGTCAACTAAAAGACACTCAAATCTGCACAGATATTTACCAGGCAATGCAAACAGACAATCTCGGGGACACTATCTTCATCATTAGGGAGGATGATGAAAAGTTAGCACTTTCACAACAGGATGCGCAATTTCTCACAATAATGCAGAACGAAATGTATCAGGATGAGAAAAACAGCTGGGTTGCACCCCTTCCTTTTGTTACACCCAGACAACGTCTACTAAATAACCGAGACCAGGCTTTAAAAAGACTCATCACACTATGAAGTCTCGACAAAAAAACATGAAATGAGAGAGCACTTTGTACAGTTTATGCAAAAGTCATAGACAACAAGCAAGCAGAAGTCGCACCCCCCTTACAGCTGAATGAAGAGTGTTGGTATCTTCCCATGTTTGGGGTGTACCACCCGCAGAAGCCCAAGCAAATACGTGTGGTTTTTGACTCAAGTGCCAAACATGAGGGTGTAGCACTCAACAACGTTCTTTTAAGTGGCCCAGATCTCAACAACACTTTGCTTGGTGTTCTAATCAGATTTCGCAGAGAGCCCATCGCAATAACAGTAGATGTGGAACAAAATGTTCTACTGTTTCACAGTAAGGGAAGACCATCGCAATTTCCTGCGATTTCTCTGGTTTAAAGACAATGACGTCACAAAAGAGATCGAGTATCGCATGAAAGTCCATGTTTTTGGAAATCCAAAAACTGTCTCCCTCTGTTGCAATCTACGGGCTCCGTAAGGCAGCTGAAGCCAGTTTGAAGGAATATGGCAAGGACGCAGAGCATTTTGTCACCAGAAACAAAGTCTTGGATCGGTTATGTTCACATTTCAAGTCTCTAAAGAACAAAAACCATTCACCAAAAGAGGCGTGCTATCCACTGTTAATAGTTTGAACGATCCCCTAGGTTTCGTTGCGTTAACTGTACAGGGAAAAGCACTCATAAGAGAACTAACCTCCGAACCATGCGACTGGGACGACCCCCTATCGCCAGCCAAAGAAAGACTATGGTCTGTATGGAGAGACTCTCTTCTCGAGTTAGAGCACCTACACATTCCCAGACCGTACGTACCTTTGTCTCTTTCCTCAACAAAGCACAGAGAGCTTTGTGTCTTCAGTGACGCCTCATCCACAGCAATCGCATCTGTCGCCTACTTGCGAGATGTCAATGAGCAGGGACAGCACTTCACCGGATTTGTCATGGGCAAAGCTAAATTGGCACCAAAAACAGCTCACACAATTCCACGGCTGGAGCTATGCGCCGCTGTCCTTGCTACAGAAATGGCAGAGCTTATATGCCAAGAAATCGACTTGGAGCTTCATGCTGTAAAGTACTACACAGATAGTAAGATTGTACTAGGTTACATCTACAACATGTGAAGATTTTACGTCTATGTATCGAACAGAGTCTCTAGAAACAGAAAATCTTCAGAACCAAACCAGTGGCATCATGTCTCAACAGAAAACAACTCAGCAGATATTGCTACTCGCCCAATAGCAGCACTTCTACTGCCACAAACATACTGGTTCACCGGACCCCCATTCTTGACGAAGGAACTGCCCCAGTGTTCATCTACAGCAGATACAAACGAGTTTGAGCTAATAGAACCAGAGCATGATTCAGAGATTCGACCAGAAGTAAATGTCTATGTAACTAAAGCCAACATCGAACCCCTCAGACCTCACCAGTTCGAACGATTCTCAACATGGAAACATCTCATACGAG
Source organism: Scardinius erythrophthalmus (assembly GCF_964197995.2). NCBI lineage: Eukaryota > Metazoa > Chordata > Actinopteri > Cypriniformes > Leuciscidae > Scardinius > Scardinius erythrophthalmus. The sequence continues at coordinate 3,552,648 of NC_138234.1, read as the reverse complement.
GTATGGCAAAACTTCTCTACCTAGAAACAAGTCCAAAGCTTCAGGCCAAAACAGTACAAATCCTCAAACTCAAGCTAAACTTACAGTCATCTCAAGTGTCCAACATTATGCATTCAAAGAGGACATTAAGAAACTGCATAAAGGGGAACGAATCCCAAAAACAAGCCCCTTGTGGACTCTAAACCCTTTCATAGACTCAGATGGGCTGTTAAGGGTGGGGGGTCGGACGTCTCTAGCCGACTTTCCATACGACAAAAAGCACCCGCTGATACTCCCTAAAAAACATCATGTGTCAACTCTGTTTGTGAGACATTGCCACCAAGGCGTCGCACACCAAGGTCGTCATCTCACTGAGGGAGCGTTGCGATCTGCTGGTGTTTGGATAATTGGAGGCAGGAAACTAGTCTATCAGTGTGTCACTTGTCGTAGGCTTAGAGGAAAACCTGTTGAACAAAAAATGGCCAACCTCCCAGAAGATCGACTCACCATGGAGCCCCCGTTCACTAGGGTCGGCTTAGATGTTTTTGGGCCCTGGAGTGTAGTCACGTCTTGTGGCCCTGGTAACTTTCATCTTGTTGCGTTGAGTTCATTGTGAAGTATCATGGCTGACATGCGGCTCGTACGGTGAAGTCGTGGCCACATAAGGCTGTAAGTCGCTATTATTTATTATATAAATATGATGTTTATTAGGTTTAAGATGTTTATCAGTAAATTCATTAATCTAGAGATGCAAATGTTGCTAAAAACGAAATTTGAAGTGACGTGCACAGCGTGAGTATTAAAAGTTAGTCAGTTCCATAGCGATCTTTTGTTATGATTATATGGCTTATGTGAATTCCGTGATTATAAGCCATTACCTAAAACAAGGAATATAATTAACAAATGCACGAAAATGTAACGTTTAATGTTTTGATTTAATGTTTCATTTGAATGCTTTAGCTAGTCAGTAAATACTGTTCAGTCAACTGCACTTTGAATATGTGCAATTCTAATTGCTGTATTTTCTATGTCTATTTACAGTTTTCCCAGCTAACACAAATACGTGACTGTTACGTAACTGCAACGTAATCTGGTGACCAAACTTTCGTCGTGGCGACGTGTGGCAACCGGAAAAGTGAAATTCCTGGATTCGTTGTCACGACGTAACTTTGTAACGTTGTCAGTAAGTAACGGCGACGTCATGGCAACGTTGTGGATCGACAGTCGTGTGCTGGTAACCAGTTGGTCATTTTAGTTTTTAATAATATGGGCGGACATGCAGTGGTCTAATTTAACTTGTCCTCATTGGCCCAAAACTATTTTAGAGACTTTTTCAACGACATATGAACAATACAGACTCAAAATTTGGTTAATTCAGTTCATTTACTATAGAACAAAGCACAAACAGCAAAAACAGTATGCAAACAGGTTATACATTTAAATCAACAAAGTTTTCCTCAAAAGCTTGAACATCTAACTACTCCTACACATCTTCATTTCAGTGGCCCTAATAACAAAGCAAGAATAAGAAAAGAAAAATGCAAGAAAAAAAGAACAGTTGAGTGTTTTCCCATTTAACATTTAAATACACAAAGCAATTAGCACTGAAAGATAGAATCTGTATAAGAAGACAGTTTTGTTTAAAAATCACTCATATATTTTTCTAAACATTTTCACAAAGTTATGTTGTGGCAAGTGCATTATTTCCTTTTAAAATAATTTGATAACTTCATGACATGTATCACTATATTCTATAAAACCTTAGTTTGAAATCATTTTTTGTACATTTAATAATACATATTATTTTGTTTTCTTCTTCTTAAGTCATGATTACAATGTCCATTTTTTAACTAGGAAACTAGGCCTATTTATGATTATTCCTGAAGGCAGCATTAAACCCCCAAATTGTCAGGTGATGGTGCAACTGTCCGAACAAATGAACAGACTAAGAAAACAATTTAAAATGGTGTCTTAATAAAAAAATAAAAACTATGCCATCATTTTAGGTTTGAAGCCTTTCATATAATTGTTTTTTATAAATATCAGTAGTTTTAAAGCTGTTGAGATAATTGAGAAACTTTTGTCCAGCAATTTGTATATTCTCGAATGTTATGAATTTACAAGGTAATAACAGTAAACATGATAATGCATCATCCAGAGGAGCCTAACTGATCTCTTTGGCAGAGTGAAAAAGTTTGTAGAGCCCTGATAAAATACTGATAAAAAACTGCTAATTTCAAGTATGGGTAGGTTGGTGGTACAGTTTCCATGTCAGGTAGTACAACTACAATACATAATATTTTTGTTGTACCACCTGACATGAAAACTTAAATTAGTTTAAACACTTTAAAATATCATTTAACATCTGAAAATTGTTTAAACACATTGTCTTCGTGAGTGTTGATGTCATTAGAAGTCTTCCCAAGTGAGGCTGGAGCCTGGATCCGAACTGGAGCTGCTGTAATCTCTAGTAAAATATGCTGAGCATCCTGAGATCGAAACAAGGAGACAACAGGAGAAAGATTAGCATTGCTGCTATTCATATTATTTCAGGCAAAAGATGGTCATGTGCACTTTTTACTATTTCATCACATAGTGCAAGATTATGAGATGTGTTAATTGAATGCTTGGCTAAAGAGATGTGTTTTTTACACTACTGTTCAAAAGTTTGGGTTCAATAGAGTTAAAAAAAAAATAATAACAAAAAATCATATTTTATTCAGCAAGGATGCATTAAATTGACCAGAAGAGAGAGTAAAGATTTCTGTTTCAAATAAATGCTTTTCTTTCATTCATCAAATAACCCTGAAACACAAAAATATGAAGCTGCAAAGCTGTTTTTTAAAAACTGATAATAATCATAAATGTTTCATCTATGGTTTTAGTTTTACTTTTACTTATTCATTTATTCATATTGCTCATACAGTGTCACTTAAGTTTGGATGTCAAAACTTTCTTAAAATAAATTAAATAAGTAAATGTAAATATGAGAATAAAAAAAAATAATAATAACAGATGCATGGTGATATACAGTAAGTTAGGTGACAAAATATTGTGAGAAAATGGATATGAAGTTATTTAATGAGCTTCCTTACTTCACCTGTTTCCAACTTCTCTGGCAGCAGCTTTCTTCAGAAATGTTGAAGTCGTGGAGCTTCCCCTCTGTTGTAGAAGGATTATTTTGTTGCTGCTGAAATCACAGAACTATTTTGATCAATTTGTGTTAACCATTGAGCTAGTTTCAGCCAATTTTCTCACTCCATGTAGTGACGTCATCGAGTACGTTTATGTTAAATACATACGTTTATGTTAAATAAATTAGCTCACTTCCAAAATAACTTATTTTTTACAAAACTATCAAAACCTCTCATCTACCCATAAGATGTGATTAAAAGCTTAAACTTTCATATCAAAAGCTCAAGCTATTAAGTTAGCATAACGTTACCTCTTCTGAAAACGGTTGAGATGCTAACGGACTTTTTCGAAGACACTAAACCATTTCTATAAAGTAAATATTCAACAGAAACATGTCAATTACAAGTAAGGGAAGTGTCAAGAACAGTTGTGTGTATTATTTGTGTGATTTTAGAGACTAAACTCACCTGAAAGCAGTGAAAACAACAGCGAGAGACGGAGATCTGCTGCTTTGTCAGTTGCAGTCAGTGGAGCGGTCTGTCGGTTTCCATGGCAACTCATCTGTTTGAGGGCGACTCGAAGGTTCACGCGCACGCCCATTAAAACCACAAAGCCACGCAACATTTATAAACATCTAGAATTATAACCTTACTTGAATAAAATGAACGTCTTTCAAACGTATGGAATACTAAACAAACAATTGAAACAAATAAAATATTTAATAGAAATGCAGTCTGATAAGATGGTAATGAAATTACGGGCCCGTGACGTTGCAGTTCCGTTGCCAGCAAGTCATGAAATTACCAAGTTATTACGAATAGAGTACGTATCTGGAACGTTGTTGGTTATGTTATAACCTTAGGAGGACGTACTGACGACGTTGTGGGTTGGTAATATAATGAAATTCCGAGCATACGACGTTAGTTACGTTGTCAGTTAGTAAAGTCATGACGTGACCAAAAAGTACGAATACATTACGTAACTGTTACGTCGTGTGTTAGCTGGGTTACAATGTTAAAATTAAATGAGAAAATATTCATGAAAGCTAAAGGAGGATTAAAAGCCATGAATCAACATCTCGCCTGTTCACTGTCTGTCTAGCTGGATAGAGAAGTGACACGTAGTGAGGTCAGAACATTAAACTTTAGTTTACAAAGACGTGAAACTCACCGAGTGGTCAGGGGTGTTCACTGATATGCTCACACAAAAATCGCGGCAAAATATGCTTTCCAACAGGTGTTTTACCATTCGTTGTAAAACTGTGGATCTATTTTTCCAAACGCCTCACACCCGTACCTTCTTCCGTTGAGAGCTTGAATAATAGACAGCCCAGTTGGTGGCGATAATGCACCTTTGCAAGCAAACCACTGGCATTTCATTGTTTGCGATCCGCCGAAAAAAAAAAAAAAAAACCCGAAGAAGAAGAAGAAAACAACCCCTGAACCCCATTTCAGTTTCCGGCGCGGAGTAGTAACTTACCTCACAGCCCATCAAGTCAATTGAGGAGACAAAAACTACGATAAAACCTGTTGGAAAGCATATTTTGCAGCGATTTTTGTGTGAGCATATCAGTGGACACCCTTGACCACTCGGTGAGTTTCACGTCTTTGTAAACGAAAGTTTAATGTGTTTTAGGAAGGAGTGTTCGAGTGCACCATACACCCAGTCTACTGGTGGGGGGGAAATCGAAAAGTTAATCTTAACCGTTCTATTTCATCAGAAACGATCTGTAAACAGGGCTTTAAGTGTAAAATACCGAACTTTCCTTACCTGAAATTGAAACTTTTGTAGCATTATACACTACCATTCAAAATCTTGCGGTTAGTTAGAATTTATAAAAAAAAAGTGTTGGGAAAGAATACTTTTATTGCATTAAATTGATCAGTGACAGTAAAATAATAATAATAATAATAATTTGTTACATTTATATTCTGACTCAATCTGTTTCTAGCAGCAAATACTTAATAAAGTGAGATGATCTGCTAATCCTGAATGGCTTGTTGAATGAGTATTGGTAGTCTATGGCTCATCACTATTATCAGAGCAGCTGAAAAGCCTCTTTATTTCATGTCAATAGATCCTGTTTTCTCCTCATTCATTATGCTGATGTCTTCAGATCTGTAAATTGACACATTAAGCAAATTTTATTGTCAACAGATTTGAGCAAACGACACGATCAGCTATTGTGACATCTACAAGATATAGGTAAGTTTCATAATGGCTTTTATTTCAATAATCTGTGATGAACCATGTTTCATATGCAACACAATAAACAAAAAAAAGTTGAGTTAACTCAATAGCTGTGCCATTTGTTTCTTGCAAATCTGTAAATATATTTATATGTTTTAATCTTGTTTTATTCTTATTTTTTTTACAATGTGACTATAAATACGTAAAGTGGGTGGACTATTTTTTTTTACTCAGTAAGTGATTTCTTCTTGATTTAGTCAGATCTGCTCCTCCTCCTTCAGTGAAACTCCTCCTCCTTCAGTGAAACTCCTCCTCCTTCAGTGAAGCTCCTCCCACTGCAATTCCCCAATAAATGCTGGAATATTCCCATCAGCTACAAGTGAAGACGAGCATCAAACCATCAGGAAGAGCTGAAATCTGCAAAGACAGAGTTTATTGAAGGACAGTGAGAACATGAGAGATCCAGAACACTGCAGAATGAAACACACTGAAGAACAAAGAGGTTGGTGTTTATTCCTGATTCTTCATTAGTGAGGCTGAAGAACATTAAGGTTATAAAGCAGTTCATCACATTTAGCTCTGTTATAGTAGGACAAATCTAGTTGTGAATTATAATTAAAGCAGCAAATAATATGAACCGGGTGCAATTATTTATTTTTAAAACAAGGATGTTTGTTATCTGTAAGTCAATATTAGTTTTATCTGAGTATTTTTTTCTGTTTATTTTACATCTGGTTCAAGTCAAGTCAACTTTATTTATATAGCCTAGCGCTTTTCACAATACAGATTGTATCAAAGCAGCTTCACAGTATTAGATAAAATAGTACATCAGTTTCTAGTGTTTGTTTCTAGTGTAAAACATCCACGTTTGGTAATGCTGATCAATAGTATTGTTGATTGATTAATTAAATTAAGTATCCCCAACTGAGCAAGCCAAAGGCAACAGTGGCAAGGAACCGAAAAACTCCATCAGGTGACCTAATGGAGAAAAAAAAAACCTTGGGAGAACCCAGGCTCAGTCAGGGGCCAGTTCTCCTCTGGCGTTTATGAACTAGAGACCGGATTTAACTGTAAGATTAAAATTATTATATGAATGCCTGGCTGAAGAGATGCGTCTTTAATCTAGTTTTAAACTGGGAGAGCGAGACTGAGCAACGAACAGTATCAGGAAGGCTATTCCAGAGTTTTGGAGCTAAATGTGAAAATGCTCTCCTTCCTTTGGTTGATCTGGATATCCTAGGCCAAAAGCCTCGAATTTAGTGATCTTAAAGAGCGCGATGGATTATAGGGCGATAGAAGATCCGTTAAATACACTGGAGCTAAGCCGTTTAGGGCTTTATAAGTCAGTAGCAATACCTTGTAATTAATACGGAACTTTATTGGTAACCAATGTAGTGATGATAAAATTGGTGTTATATGATCATATTTTCTTGATCTAGCAAGAACTCTAGTGGCTGCATTTTGGACTAACTGTAGCTTGTTTATTGAGGATGCAGGACAACCAGCTAATAAAGCATTACAGTAATCTAGTCTCGAGGTCATGAACGCTGAACTAACTTTTCTGCATCAGAAACTAATAGCATATTACGTAGCTTAGCAATGTTTCTAAGGTGGAAAAAGGCTGTTTTTGTAACATATGAAATATGATTTTCAAAAGACAGGTTGCAGTCTAGTATAACACCCAGGTCTTTTACTGTAGAGGATAAAGTAACAGGACACCCTACTATGTTAAAGTTGTATTGTGAGAGGTTCTGTGGGTGGTTTTTTGAACCGATAAGTATTACCTCTGTCTTGTCTGGATTTAATAAAAGAAAATTGCGCGTCATCCAATCTTTTATATCTTTAACACACTCTGTCAATTTGGATAATTTAGCGTTTTCATCCGGCCGTGATGAAATATATATTTGAGTGTCATCAGCATAACAATGGAAACTAATTCCATGTTTCCTTATAATATTTCCAAGTGGCAGCATATGAGAATAATAGAGGGCCTAACACAGATCCTTGCGGCACTCCATAGTTTACTGGAGTTATGATAGATTTTTCTCCATTTAAATAGACAAAATGGTAGCGGTCAGATCAGTTCACAATTACTGCAACCATGTTACCAAAATTATGGATATGTCTTAATACAGTTTTTGCTCATTCCAAAATATTGTTATTATCTTGCTAAAACACCAACATTTAAAAACAATGATCAAATAAATAGACTTTGCTACACATGGTTTAGTTTGTGTAAAAACAGAGAGTGTTAAAATTATAGCATTATTACATATTTTTAAAATGTTAATATTTTAGGTAGTTGCATAGTTTATCAAATATTTAACAGTTCTCACTACAAAAATGTGATTTATTCAGAGCCCCTAAAGGGACATGGTGATGGAAAAACTATATTTAATTGTTTTTGCGTTCTTTAGGGTTGCAAATGAACAAAGACGTTTGCTTTCCTGCTCCAACCCCCTCTTTCTTACCACAAGGGCCATTAGTGATCCGTGACTAGGAACAATCTAGTTGTGAATTATATGGTGGCTACAGCGCTTCCCATAATGTTTACCCATTTGTGTCTGTTTGAACACACTCGACCACATGAGCGTCTACACTACCAAAGCAATCCGGTTCAATGTGTTTTCGACTACCTCTGGAAGTGGTCAAAAGTGGACAAGCTCAAATTGTTTTAGACCCTGTTTACACCAGTGTTTAGCACGTCCACTTGTGATCTAGTTTTTTTTTTCACTACATAATTGTTCTTTTATTGATTTACTGAGCACTTTTTAACTTTAATTTCAGGCCCGATGGATGAGAATGAAGAAGTGAATGAAGTGGAGAAACATCAAAGAAGATCTCAGAAATCTTTCACTTGCACTCAGTGTGGAAAGAGTTTCACACACAAACCATATCTCAAGGTTCACATGAGGATCCACACTGGAGAGAAACCGTTCACATGTGATCAGTGTGGAAAGAGTTTTACACAACATGGACACCTTCAGGAACACATGAGGATCCACACTGGAGAGAAACCGTTCACATGTGATCGGTGTGGGAAGAGTTTTACACAACATGGACACCTTCAGGAACACATGATCATCCACACTGGAGAGAAACTGCATGAATGTGATCAATGTGGTAAAACATTTTTGAGGGCTTCAAGCCTGAAGATCCACGTGACAGTTCATTCACAGGAGAAACCACATTCATGTTCTTTGTGTGGAAAGAGTTTTTCACGTCTGTACCATTTAAAAGAACATCAGAAAACACACACTGGTGTAAGAAATCATGTGTGCTTTGAGTGTGGGAAGTGTTTTATTACAGCTGAAGTTTTGAAACGGCACCAGAGGATCCACACTGGAGAGAAACCTTATAAGTGTTCACACTGCGACAAGAGATTCAGTCAGTCAGGAACCCTGAAAACACACGAGAGGATCCACACTGGAGAGAAACCGTATCACTGCACTGCATGTGGGAAGAGCTTCACTCAATTATCTAATCTACACAGTCACACAAAAACTCACATTAAGTAGCTTATCTTCAGTTCCAGCACTTTCAAGTGCGATGCCACCTCTCTTTCCTATTAGTTTGTCTAAACCAGACTCAACCACGGCTGTAGCCAGTTATGAAGTCACCGAGGTCCAGACTTGAGTATATTTCTGAGGTGTATATAACAAAGGTTGTGAAATAATTCTCTAATATAGTATTAACTCTACTTTAGTCAGTGCTTGAAGTGGGGGGAAAAAGGTGCCGGTACTCTCTTGCCTTACTCTCACCGCCTTCACCCAGGGCCGGATTAACAATTTCCTGTGCCCTGGACAACCAGACTCAAGGCCCCCCGTAGTTAGGGGGGTTCGGGGGCATGCTCCCCCGAGAAAATTTGGATTTCTCTGATCTACATAATGTGCAATTTAGGACTTTTGAAGGCCAAAAAATAATAAGAAATAGGCTATCTTTAAAACCTTGTCATTAGATTATTTGTCAATACCTGCTCTCTCCTCATCTTCATATTTTTTTTTCTCTCAGTCTTCTTATCATGGACTATTTCTTCCCCTCCTAAAGCTGAACTTAGTCTTTTCATTTTCGTCTGTGTCAATGACGAAAGCAAACATAGGCTCAACAGATATTTATACGTTTTATGAATCATTTTCTTAGACAAGTTAATTCACTCAAGGCTACCAGGAAAGCTGTAGCCTAAGTCAGTATTGCCATTAGGAACCTTCTGCAAGCTTTGGAATTTTTTCAAACGTCTGTTTGTAAATGTTAAAAGTAATTTTAAATAATACAAATTATATATAATGTCATATTCTGTGTTAATTTTGACCACGAACCACGCGCTGTCACTTTAATTCAGCGCGTGCAGCACAGCGAAAATAGACTCGGTGTGGAAACGATCGTTGGACTGCTGGATATGCACCGCTCCTGGAACGCATTGCCGGACCGCATCCGCGTGCATTGTGAAAGCTCTGACCAGTTAATATGGGTGCGGAAAAAAAAAAGCTCCGCATACGCATTGCAAACGGAGTAATTTATGTGAAATGGGCGTGACACTGACGCTTCTTTTTTGTCAGTGGTAGAGTACCGGCTACATGCGAGAAGTAGCGGTACGCAAGAAAACGTGCAGGTACGCTTTGGAGTAAAATGCAGAAGTGCCGGTACTGCGTACCGGTGAGTACCGCCCCACTTCGAGCACTGACTTTAGTGCTGCAAGGATATTGCACAGCTCCAAGATCTTCTCGTCTGAGCTCTGCGGTCTGTCGCCGCTCATCAACATCAGAATATTGAGATGACCAATCAAATTAAAGTAGACAGGCTTAATGTTCACAGAAGCTGCTGAGCGCATGATCTAGCCTTCAGTTAACGGTCATGAAGTGTGAGATCAAATATAGCTAAACTAAACATTTCATATTTGACTGCTATTTTAGGATAGAAATGTTAAACAACTGACAAAAATAATCATTAAATAGTTTATATTTAACTGTGAGATTCACATCAACTCAAAGATAAAGTTCCTCCCCAAAGAGCAATATCGCATATATCATTTTGCTTAATATAATCTATATGTTTAATTGTACAAGTGTTTTTTTTTTTACTTTTTTTACTAACTGTTCTTGCTCAGGAAGCTGAAGAAGAGGCTGATTGAGATGCTTTATTATCTTGTTAGTCAATAAAGAGAGAGATCTGTCTTATTTGTTTCCAGTTTTACTTTCTTTTTGTATTTGCTGCACCAAGTATTAAACTTTTATTGTCCATTTTTATTGTCTGCTCCTCCTTCTTGCATCAAGAACAAATAATGTGTTAATTCTAATGTTTTCCTGTTGTTAGTTTGATTGCTTCTATTGCTCTCCTCATTTGTATGTCGCTTTAGATAAAAGCGTTTGCTAAATGATCAAATGTAAATGTATTTTATTTAACAGATTTTATAAGGAAGCAGATTGATGGAGGTAAAATGAGTGCAATGGTACTCTTGGATCTCCAAAAAGCTTTTGACAGTGAATCATTCAGTCCTGTAAGATAAATTAAGTGTCTGTGTTTTTCAAGTATGCTGATAGCCTGGTTGAACTTTTATTAAACTGGGAGAATTCAAAGTGTAGAAATTGATGGGTTTCTCTCTGAATAAACAATTATTAATAATGGAGTTCCCCAGGGAAGTGTCTTAGGCCCCCTTTTATTCCTCCTATACATAAATGATATGCAAGCAGTTTGTGACTGTAATTTGTTCTCTGCTTTACTGGTTTCAGACGAGGATGTCAGTAAAATACAAGTGATATGAGGAGTTATATAAAGTAAGAGCCTGGCTCTCTGAAAATAAACTCTTATTGCATTTAGGTAAGAAACGGGATCATGTTATGTGAGTCTAAAAGTAAACTGAACAAGGTTCCTAACCTGTGTGTCAAGATAGGGGATTGTGTAATATCAGACAGAAATAGTGTTAATTATCTTGGCTGTGTCCTTGACAATGATTTAAGTGGTGCAAGTATGGCTATGAAAACTTTAGGTAAGGCTAATGCTAGAACAAAACTTCATGCTAGATATGTTAGTTTTCTGGCTAAACAAAATGTAAAACTACTTGCATCATGTTTAGTGCAATGTCATTTTGAGTAAGCATGCATTTCTTGGATGTCTGATCTGTTTTGTGTATGGTTGGATAAGTTACAGAAATCTCTAAATAAATTGATACGATTTTGGGTTTAAGTAGTTTTTCACATGTTGATGATCCCATTTTAGGGATTCATTGATTTCCCATTGATTTATTTTATTTTTTCCCCAGCCAAAAAATAAATACAATTTCTTACTGATACCAAACATTTGAACGGTAGTGATTAATATTACAAAAGATTTATATTTCTGTTCTTTGTAACTTTCTATTAATCAAAGAATCCTGAAAAAAAAAAAAAACATTGAGCATCAAATCATTAGAATTATTTCTGAAGGATCATGTGACACTGAAGACTGGAGTAATGATGCTAAAATTCAGATTTGGTCAGGAACAAATTATACTTTACTATATATTCACATATATATATTTTTTTTTAATTGTAATAACATTTCACAACGTTACTGTTTTTTTTTTTACTTTTAAAAACATGCCTGATAAAAGTTGAATAAGACCACTGGGAATGGCATCAAATACTACAGCAAACTCTTTAGTAGTTACAGGGATCTTATAATGATTAAGGAATTCACAGTAACGAGATGTTCATTCTTAAATAACTGTCTGACCAAAATTATACCGTTATTGTACCAGTTTCTGTAAAATAAAGATTTATTTTTAAACGTAATATATATTTTTTGCTCCAAATCACAGAGTTGAGTGGAGGAAAGTTATGCTTAAAAATGAGTTTTTGATAATCTATCATTTATTTCGTCTCGCGGTGATGACGTCACCACTTTCGATGACGCGCGCTTTCCGAGTCTTTTGAGGTAAACAGTTCACACGTTAAATCATGTAACTGTACTATAAAGTTTATTCAACATTTGGGTTTCATCGTGTGTCTGTTTCTTTTCACGGTTTACTCGACATTTTACGGGGTCTTTTCTGAAAGGTTTTCATCGTGTCTGTTTCTTTTCCCATACAAAACGGTAAGATGTTAGCGAACTTTGTTGTTATGAAGTTATTAGGGAATCGAATTCATGTGGACAAATTACAAGGGTTGATAATGTCATCAGCGGCTGTCTTTATATTTACATTTATATTACTGTTGTAATATTTTACTGTATCATTCTTGTATTCTCTACATTCTTGTTGAATGAGTATTGATAGTCTATGGCTCATCACTATTATCAGAGAAGCTGAAAAGCCTCTTTATTTCATGTCAATAGATCCTATTTTCTCCTCATTCATTATGCTGATGTCTTCAGATCTGTAAATTCACACATTAAGCTCATTTTATTGTCAACAGATTTGAGCAAACGACACGATCAGCTATTGTGACATCTGCAAGATATAGGTAAGTATTATAATGGCTTTTATTTCAATAATCTGTGATGAACCATGTTTCATATGCAACACAATAAACAAAAAAAAGTTAACTCAATTGCTGTGCCATTTGTTTCTTGCAAATCTGTAAATATATATTTATATGTTTTAATCTTGTTTTAGCCTATTCTTTTTTTTTTTTTTACAATGTGAATATAAATACGTAAAGTGGTGGGTGGACTAGGCCTATTTTTTTTTTACTCAGTAAGTGATTTCTTCTTGATTTTGTCAGATCTGCTCCTCCTCCTTCAGTGAATCCCCTCCTCCTTCAGTGAAGCTCCTCCCACTGCAATTCACCAATAAATGCTGGAATATTCCCATCAGCTACAAGTGAAGACGAGCATCAAACCATCAGGAAGAGCTGAAATCTGCAAAGACAGAGTTTATTGAAGGACAGTGAGAACATGAGTGATCCAGAACACTGTAGAATGAAACACACTGAAGAACAAAGAGGTTGGTGTTTATTCCTGATTCTTCATTAGTGAGGCTGAAGAACATTAAGGTTATGAAGCAGTTCATCAGATTTAGCTCTGTTATAGTAGGAAAAATCTAGTTGTGAATTATAATTAAAGCAGCAAATAATATGAACCGGTTTCAATTATTTATTTTTAAAACAAGGATGTTTGTTATCTGTAAGTCAATATTAGTTTTATCTGAGTATTTTTTTCTGTTTATTTTACATCTGGTTCAAGTCAAGTCAACTTTATTTATATAGCCTAGCGCTTTTCACAATACAGATTGTATCAAAGCAGCTTCACAGTATTAGATAAAATAGTACATCAGTTTCTAGTGTTTGTTTCTAGTGTAAAACATCCACGTTTGGTAATGCTGATCAATAGTATTGTTGATTGATTAATTAAATTAAATATCCCCAAATATCCCCAACTGAGCAAGCCAAAGGCAACAGTGGCAAGGAACCGAAAAACTCCATCAGGTGACCTAATGGAGAAAAAAAAACCTTGGGAGAACCCAGGCTCAGTCGGGGGCCAGTTCTTCTCTGGTGTTTATGAAGTAGAGACCGGATTTAACTGTAATATTAAAATTATTATATGAATGCCTGGCTGAAGAGATGCGTCTTTGATCTAGTTTTAAACTGGGAGAGCGAGTCTGAGCAACGAACAGTATCAGGAAGGCTATTCCAGAGTTTTGGTGCAAAATGTGAAAATGATCTCCCTCCTTTGGTGGATCTGGATATCCTATGTATGACCAAAAGCCTCGAATTTAGTGATCTTAAAGAGCGTGATGGATTATAGGGTGATAGAAGTTCCGTTAAATAAGCTGGAGCTAAGCCGTTTAGGGCTTTATAAGTCAGTAGCAATACCTTGTAATTAATACGGAACTTTATAGGTAACCAATGTAGTGATGATAAAATTGGTGTTATATGACCATATTTTCTTGATCTAGTAAGAACTCTAGCGGTGGCATTTTGGACTAACTGTAGCTTGTTTATTGAGGATGCAGGACATCCAGCTAATAAGGCTGTTTTTGTAACATATGAAATATGATTTTCAAAAGACAGGTTGCAGTCTAGTATAACACCCAGGTCTTTTACTGTAGAGGATAAAGTAACAGGACACCCTACTATGTTAAAGTTGTATTGTGAGAGGTTCTGTGGGTGTTTTTTTGAACCGATAAGTATTACCTCTGTCTTGTCTGGATTTAATAAAAGAAAATTGCGCGTCATCCAATCTTTTATATCTTTAACACACTCTGTCAATTTGGATAATTTAGCGTTTTCATCCGGCCGTGATGAAATATATATTTGAGTGTCATCAGCATAACAATGGAAACTAATTCCATGTTTCCTTATAATATTTCCAAGTGGCAGCATATGAGAATGATAGAGGGCCTAACACAGATCCTTGCGGCACTCCATAGTTTACTGGAGTTATGATCGATTTTTCTCCATTTAAATAGACAAAATGGTATCGGTCAGATCGGTTCACAATTACTGCAACCATGTTACCAAAATTATGGATATGTCTTAATACAGTTTTTGCTCATTCCAAAATATTGTTATTATCTTGCTAAAACACCAACATTTAAAAACAATGATCAAATAAATAGACTTTGCTACACGTGGTTTAGTTTGTGTAAAAACAGAGAGTGTTAAAATTATAGCATTATTGCATATTTTTTAAATGTTAATATTTTAGGTAGTTGCATAGTTTATCAAATATTTTACAGTTCTCACTACAAAAATGTGATTTATTCAGAGCCCCTAAAGGGACATGGTGATGGAAAAACTATATTTCATTGTTTTTGCGTTCTTTAGGGTTGCAAATGAACAAAGACGTTTGCTTTCCTGCTCCAACCCCCTCTTTCTTACCACAAGGGCCATTAGTGATCCGTGACTAGGAACAATCTAGTTGTGAATTATATGGTGGCTACAGCGCTTCCCATAATGTTTACCCATTTGTGTCTGTTTGAACACACTCGACCACCTGAGCGTCTACACTACCAAAGCAATCCGGTTGAATGTGTTTTCACTACCTCTGGAAGTGGTCAAAATTGGACAAGCTCAAATTGTTTTAGACCCTGTTTACACCAGTGTTTAGCACATCCACTTGTGATCTAGTTTTTTTTTCACTACATAATTGTTCTTTTATTGATTTACTGAGCACTTTTTAACTTTAATTTCAGGCCCGATGGATGAGAATGAAGAAGTGAATGAAGTGGAGAAACATCAAAGAAGATCTCAGAAATCTTTCACTTGCACTCAGTGTGGAAAGAGTTTCACACGCAAACCATATCTCAAGATTCACATGAGGATCCACACTGGAGAGAAACCGTTCACATGTGATCAGTGTGGAAAGAGTTTCACACACAAACCATATCTCAAGGTTCACATGAGGATCCACACTGGAGAGAAACCGTTCACATGTGATCAGTGTGGGAAGAGTTTTACACGAAAAGGACACCTTAAGACTCACATGATCATCCACACTGGAGAGAAACTGCATGAATGTGATCAATGTGGTAAAACATTTTTGAGGGCTTCAGTCCTGAAGAACCACATGATAGTTCATTCACAGGAGAAACCACATTCATGTTCTTTGTGTGGAAAGAGTTTTTCACGTATGCAGGATTTACAAGTTCATGAGAAAATACACACTGGTGTAAAAAATCATGTGTGCTTTGAATGTGAGAAGACTTTTATTAGAGCTGAAGATTTGAAACGGCACCAGAGAATTCACACTGGAGAGAAACCTTACAAGTGTTCACACTGCGACAAGAGATTCAATCAGTCAGGATCCCTGAAAAAACACATGAAGATCCACACTGGAGAGAAACCGTATCACTGCACTGCATGTGGGAAGAGCTTCACTCATTCCTCTGCTCTACACAGTCATACAAAAACTCACATTAAGTAGCTTATCTTCAGTTCCAGCACTTTCAAGTGCGATGCCACCTCTCTTTCCTATTAGCTTGTCTTAACCAGCCTTGGGGAGCATGACCCCAAACCCCCTGAACTGCCTCATATCTGGGACGCCGGCGATTCTAGAACTCTACAGCCCTGGCCACAACCATCGACAGTATAAAAGAAACATTGTCAACATTTGTCACATTAAATAGTTTATATTTAACTGTGAGATTCACATCAACTCAAAGATGAAGTTTCTTCCCAAAGAGCAATATCTCATATATCATTTTGCTTAATATAATCTATATGTTTAACAGTACAAGTGTTTTTTTTTTTTACTTTTTTTACTAACTGTTCTTGCTCAGGAAGCTGAAGAAGAGGCTGATTGAGATGCTTTATTATCTTGTTAGTCAATAAAGAGAGAGATCTGTCTTATTTGTTTCCAGTTTTACTTTCTTTTTGCATTTGCTGTACCAAGTATTAAACTTTTATTGTCCATTTTTATTGTCTGCTCCTCCTTCTTGCATCAAGAAAAAATAATTGTTAATTCTAATGTTTTCCTGTTGTTAGTTTGATTGCTTCTATTGCTCTCCTCATTTGTATGTCGCTTTAGATAAAAGCGTCTGCTAAATTATCAAATGTAAATGTATTTTATTTACAGATTTTATAAGGAAGCAGATTGATGGAGGTAAAATGTGTGCAATGGTTCTCTTGGATCTCCAAAAAGCTTTTGACAGTGAATCATTCAGTACTGTAAAATTAAGTGTCATGTGTTTTTAAAGTATGCTGATAGCCTGGTTGAACTTTTATTAAACTGGGAGAATTCAAAGTGTAGAAATTGATGGGTTTCTCTCTGAATAAAAAATTATTATGACCGCTTTCGCTAGCTACGCTAAGGATTGTCAAAGTTGTTTTTTTTTTTTTCGTCATCTAACTGAATTTTTCGTCAACGATACCAGGGACACCGAAACACCGGGGAACATGAAATTTGGTGGGCATGTAGCCCCACTAGACTTTTACGGAAAAATTTCTTTTGGTCCCCGGGGGCCACAACCCCCCCCCCCGCACTGGGCCCCCCGAAACCCCAAAAAATGCAGTTTTTCCTAAATAACTACCTGAACCGTGGCACCGAGGATGAAGACATTTGTATGGTATGTTGGTCTTAAGGGCCCACATCAACCGAGCCCATAATCACTCATTTGTGATTTGCGCCCCTCCCATAAAAAATGAAAATGCAATATTATTCTGCTTTAATCGCCCCTATCTTCAGTTGAGATGTTCAGAACTGCACCATATTTCATGTGTATGATTAACTTGATATCCTCTGGGGGTATGCTAGGTTTTGTAGAATTTCATCCATGGGGGGTGGGGGGGGTCTAAAATAAATTCATTTATGTGCACATTTAGTGACTGTACACTCATCGGCCTGTAGATGGTGGTGTTGAGCGAAGGGTTGCTGGTTTAGGATGATACTGTCACACACACACATGCAGGAATACAAACACAAGCATGCACAGACACTGACATCCACACGCACAGACATACACCCATATACACACATACAAATCCACATGAATAGACACACACACACACAAACACACACGCGCACACACATGTACGCACGCATACATACACGTCACGCACAGACACACACATACACAAACACACACACACACACAGACAGACATGCACATACTACTACTTTTTTTAGGTATATACATAAACATGCAATACAGCCAAATTGCTCCAAGTCATTTATTTTTGTGGAAAGCCAGTGCAGGCCTGAGCTGCGGTCATATTTTGTACCGCCATGCGGTACATCTAGTTAGTAATGGAGTTCCCCAGGGAAGTGTCTTAGGCCCCCTTTTATTCCTCCTATACATAAATGATATGCAAGCAGTTTGTGACTGTAATTTGTTCTCTGCTTTACTGGTTTCAGACGAGGATGTCAGTAAAATACAAGTGATATGAGGAGTTATATAAAGTAAGAGACTGGCTCTCTGAAAATAAACTCTTATTGCATTTAGGTAAGAAACGGGATCATGTTATGTGAGTCTAAAAGTAAACTGAACAAGGTTCCTAACCTGTGTGTCAAGGTAGGGGATTGTGTAATATCAAACAGAAATAGTGTTAATTATCTTGGCTGTGTCCTTGACAATGATTTAAGTGGTGCAAGTATGGCTATGAAAACTTTAGGTAAGGCTAATGCTAGAACAAAACTTCATGCTAGATATGTTAGTTTTCTGGCTAAACAAAATGTAAAACTACTTGCATCATGTTTAGTGCAATGTCATTTTGAGTAAGCATGCATTTCTTGGATGTCTGATCTGTTTTGTGTATGGTTGGATAAGTTACAGAAATCTGAATAAATTGATACGATTTTGGGTTTGAGTAGTTTTTCACATGTTGATGATCCCATTTTAGGGGTTCATTGATTTCCCATTGATTTATTTTATTTCTTTCCACAGCCAAAAAATAAATACAATTACTTACTGATCCCAAACTTTTGAATGGTAGTGATTAATATTACAAAATATTTATATTTCTGTTATTTGTAACTTTCTATTAATCAAATAATCCTGAAAAAAAATATTGAGCATCAAATCATCATATTAGAGTGAAGGATCATGTGACTCTGAAGACTGGAGTAATTATGCTAAAATTCAGCTTTGGTCTCAGGAACAAATTATACTTTACTATATATTCACATATAATTATTATTATTATTTTTTAATTGTAATAACATTTCACAATATTTAATGCAGCCTTTGTGAGCAGAAGAGACTTTTAAAAACATGCCTGCCTGATAAAAGTTGAATAAGGCCACTGGGAAAGGCATCAAATACTACAGCAAACTCTTCAGTAGTTACAGGGATCTTATAATGATTAATGAATTCACAGTAAAGAGATGTTCATTATTCTTAAATAACTGACCAAAATTATACCGTTATTGTACCACCAGTTTCTGTAAAATAAAGATTTATTTTTAAACGTAATATATATTTTTTTTGTTCCAAATCACAGAGTTGAGTGGAGGAAAGTTATGCTTAAAACTGAGTTTTTGATAATCTATTATTTATTTCGTCTCGCGGTGATGACGTCACCACTTTCGCCGACGCGCGCTTTCCGAGTCTTTTGAGGTAAACAGTTCACACGTTAAATCATGTAACTCTGTACTATAAAGTTTATTCAACATTTGGTTTTCATCGTGTGTCTGTTTCTTTTCACGGTTTACTCGACATTTTACGGGGTCTTTTCTGAAAGGTTTTCATCGTGTGTCTGTTTCTTTTCCCATACAAAACGGTAAGATGTTAGCGAACTACTTTGTTGTTATGAAGTTATTAGGGAATCGGATTCATATGGACAAATTACAAGGGTTGATAATGTCATCAGTGGCTGTCTTTATATTTACATTATATTACTGTTGTTATATATTTTCTGTATCATTCTTGTATTCTCTATATTCTTGTTGAATGATTATTGATAGTCTGTGGATCATCACTATTATCAGAGCAGCTGAAAAGCCTCTTATTTCATGTCAATAGATCCTGTTTTCTCCTCATTCATTATGCTGATGTCTTCAGATCTGTAAATTGACACATTAAGCTAATTTTATTGTCAACAGATTTGAGCAAACGACACAATCAGCTATTTTGACATCTGCAAGATATAGGTAAGTATTATAATGGCTTTTATTTCAATAATCTGTGATGAACCATGTTTCATATGCAACACAATAAACAAAAAAAAAGTTGAGTTAACTCAATTGCTGTGCCATTTGTTTCTTGCAAATCTGTAAATATATTTATGTTTTAATCTTGTTTTATTCTTCTTTTTTTTTTTACAATGTGACTATAAATACTTAAAGTGGGTGGACTATTTTTTTTTACTCAGTAAGTGATTTCTTCTTGATTTTGTCGGATCTGCTCCTCCTCCTTCAGTGAAGCTCCTCCCACTGCAATTCACCAATAAATGCTGGAATATTCCCATCAGCTACAAGTGAAGACGAGCATTAAACCATCAGGAAGAGCTGAAATCTGCAAAGACAGAGTTTATTGAAGGACAGTGAGAACATGAGAGATCCAGAACACTGTAGAATGAAACACACTGAAGAACAAAGAGGTTGGTGTTTATTCCTGATTCTTCATTAGTGAGGCTGAAGAACATTAAGGTTATAAAGCAGTTCATCAGATTTAGCTCTGTTCTAGTAGGACAAATCTAGTTGTGAATTATAATTAAAGCAGCAAATAATATGAACCGGGTGCAATTATTTATTTTTAAAACAAGGATGTTTGTTATCTATAAGTCAATATTAGTTTTATCTGAGTATTTTTTTCTGTTTATTTTACATGTTTATGGTTCAAGTCAAGTCAAGTCAACTTTATTTATATAGCCTAGCGCTTTTCACAATACAGATTGTATCAAAGCAGCTTCACAGTATTAGATAAAATAGTACATCAGTTTCTAGTGTTTGTTTCTAGTGTAAAACATCCACGTTTGGTAATGCTGATCAATAGTATTGTTGATTGATTAATTAAATTAAGTATCCCCAACTGAGCAAGCCAAAGGCAACAGTGGCAAGGAACCGAAAAACTCCATCAGGTGACCTAATGGAGAAAAAAAAACCTTGGGAGAACCCAGGCTCAGTCGGGGGCCAGTTCTCCTCTGGCGTTTATGAACTAGAGACCGGATTTAACTGTAAGATTAAAATTATTATATGAATGCCTGGCTGAAGAGATGCGTCTTTAATCTAGTTTTAAACTGGGAGAGCGAGTCTGAGCAACGAACAGTATCAGGAAGGCTATTCCAGAGTTTTGGAGCTAAATGTGAAAATGCTCTCCTTCCTTTGGTTGATCTGGATATCCTAGGCCAAAAGCCTCGAATTTAGTGATCTTAAAGAGCGTGATGGATTATAGGGTGATAGAAGATCCGTTAAATAAACTGGAGCTAAGCCGTTTAGGGCTTTATAAGTCAGTAGCAATACCTTGTAATTAATACGGAACTTTATAGGTAACCAATGTAGTGATGATAAAATTGGTGTTATATGATCATATTTTCTTGATCTAGTAAGAACTCTAGCGGCTGCATTTTGGACTAACTGTAGCTTGTTTATTGAGGATGCAGGACAACCGGCTAATAAAGCATTACAGTAATCTAGTCTCGAGGTCATGAACGCATGAACTAACTTTTCTGCATCAGAAACTAATAGCACATTACGTAGCTTAGCAATGTTTCTAAGGTGGAAAAAGGCTGTTTTTGTAACATATGAAATATGATTTTCAAAAGACAGGTTGCAGTCTAGTATAACACCCAGGTCTTTTACTGTAGAGGATAAAGTAACAGGACACCCTACTATGTTAAAGTTGTATTGTGAGAGGTTCTGTGGGTGGTTTTTTGAACCGATAAGTATTACCTCTGTCTTGTCTGGATTTAATAAAAGAAAATTGCGCGTCATCCAATCTTTTATATCTTTAACACACTCTGTCAATTTGAATAATTTAGCGTTTTTATCCGGCCGTGATGAAATATATATTTGAGTGTCATCAGCATAACAATGGAAACTAATTCCATGTTTCCTAATAATATTTCCAAGTGGCAGCATATGAGAATAATAGAGGGCCTAACACAGATCCTTGCGGCACTCCATAGTTTACTGGAGTTATGATCGATTTTTCTCCATTTAAATAGACAAAATGGTATCGGTCAGATCGGTTCACAATTACTGCAACCATGTTACCAAACTTATGGATATGTCTTAATACAGTTTTTGCTCATTCCAAAATATTGTTATTATCTTGCTAAAACACCAACATTTAAAAACAATGATCAAATAAATAGACTTTGCTACACATGGTTTAGTTTGTGTAAAAACAGAGAGTGTTAAAATTATAGCATTATTGCATATTTTTAAAATGTTAATATTTTAGGTAGTTGCATAGTTTATCAAATATTTAACAGTTCTCACTACAAAAATGTGATTTATTCAGAGCCCCTAAAGGGACATGGTGATGGAAAAACTATATTTCATTGTTTTTGCGTTCTTTAGGGTTGCAAATGAACAAAGACGTTTGCTTTCCTGCTCCAACCCCCTCTTTCTTAACACAAGGGCCATTAGTGATCCGTGACTAGGAACAATCTAGTTGTGAATTATATGGTGGCTACAGCGCTTCCCATAATGTTTACCCATTTGTGTCTGTTTGAACACACTCGACCACATGAGCGTCTACACTACCAAAGCAATCCGGTTGAATGTGTTTTCGACTACCTCTGGAAGTGGTCCAAAGTGGACAAGCTCAAATTGTTATAGACCCTGTTTACACCAGTGTTTAGCACGTCCACTTGTGATCTAGTTTTTTTTTTCACTACATAATTGTTCTTTTATTGATTCACTGAGCACTTTTTAACTTTAATTTCAGGCCCAATGGATGAGAATGAAGAAGTGAATGAAGTGGAGAAACATCAAAGAAGATCTCAGAAATCTTTCACTTGCACTCAATGTGGAAAGAGTTTCACAAGCAAACAGAAGCTCAATGTTCACATGAGGATCCACACTGGAGAGAAACCATTCACATGTGATCAGTGTGGAAAAGATTTTAACCAAAATGGTAACCTTAAGTCTCACATGAGGATCCACACTGGAGAGAAACTGTTCACATGTGATCAGTGTGGGAAGAGTTTTAGACATCAAGGACACCTTCAGGAACACATGAACATCCACACTAGAGAGAAACTGCATGAATGTGATCAATGTGGTAAAACATTTTTGTGGGCTTCAGCCCTGAAGAGACACTTGAAAGTTCATTCACAGGAGAAACCACATTCATGTTCTTTGTGTGGAAAGAGTTTTTCACGTCTGTACCATTTAAAAGAACATCAGAAAATACACATTGGTGTAAGAAATCACATGTGCTTTGAGTGTGGGAAGACTTTTATCACAGCTGTAGTTTTGAAACAGCACCAGAGGATCCACACTGGAGAGAAATCTTACAAGTGTTCACACTGCGACAAGAGATTCAGTCGGTCAGCAACCCTGAAAAAACACGAGAGGATCCATGGGAGAACACTGGAGAACACTGGAGAGAAACCGTATCACTGCACTGCATGTGGGAAGAGCTTCACTCATTCATCTGCTCTACACAGTCACACAAAAACTCACATTAAGTAGCTTATCTTCAGTTCCAGCACTTTCAAGTGCGATGCCACGGCTGTAGCCAGTTATGAAATCACCGAGGTACAGACTTCAGTATATTTCTGAGGTGTATATAACAAAGGTTCTGAAATAATTCTCTAATGTAGTATTAACTCTACTTTAGAGCTGCAAGGATATTGCACAGCTCCAAGATCTTCTCGTCTGAGCTCTGCGGTCTGTCGCCGCTCATCAACATCAGAATATTGAGATGACCAATCAAATTAAAGTAGACAGGCTTTATGTTCACAGAAGCTGCTGAGCGCATGTTCTAGCCTTCAGTTAACTGTCATGAAGTGTGAGATCAAATATAGCTAAAATAAACATTTCATATTTGACAGCTATTTTAGGATAGAAATGTTAAACAACCGACAAAAATAATCAGGAAAACTGATGTATATAAATATCAGTGGAGCCTATGTTTACTTTCTTCACTGACAAAAAAAAATATCAGAGAAAGCTCAGCTTTAGGAGGGGAAGTGACAGACTATAGTAGGGAGACTGAGAGAAAAACAAAGAGTGATGGAGATTTTAGCCTTCATATGTCTTGAAATGCACATATGTATTTTCTCGGGGGAGCATGACCCCGAACCCCCTGAACTACCTCATATCTGGGACACCGGTGATTCTAGAACTCTTCATCCCTGGCCACAACCATCGACAGTATAAAAGAAACATTGTCAACATTTTTCACATTAAATAGTTTATATTTAACTGTGAGATTCACATCAACTCAAAGATGAAGTTCCTTCCCAAAGAGCAATATCGCATATATTATTTTGCTTAATATAATCTATATGTTTAACAGTACAAGTGTTTTTTTTTTTTACTTTTTTTACTAACTGTTCTTGCTCAGGAAGCTGAAGAAGAGGCTGATTGAGATGCTTTATTATCTTGTTAGTCAATAAAGAGAGAGATCTGTCTTGTTTGTTTCCAGTTTTACTTTCTTTTTGTATTTGCTGCACCAAGTATTAAACTTTTATTGTCCATTTTTATTGTCTGCTCCTCCTTCTTGCATCAAGAACAAATAATGTGTTAATTCTAATGTTTTCCTGTTGTTAGTTTGATTGCTTCTATTGCTCTCCTCATTTGTATGTCGCTTTAGATAAAAGCGTCTGCTAAATGATCAAATGTAAATGTATTTTATTTAACAGATTTTATAAGGAAGCAGATTGATGGAGGTAAAATGAGTGCAATGGTTCTCTTGGATCTCCAAAAGGCTTTTGACAGTGAATCATTCAGTACTGTAAAATTAAGTGTCTGTGTTTTTCAAGTATGCTGATAGCCTGGTTGAACTTTTATTAAACTGGGAGAATTCAAAGTGTGGAAATTGATGGGTTTCTCTCTGAATAAAAAATTATTAATAATGGAGTTCCCCAGGGAAGTGTCTTAGGCCCCCTTTTATTCCTCCTATACATAAATGATATGCAAGCAGTTTGTGACAGTAATTTGTTCTCTGCTTTACTGGTTTCAGACGAGGATGTCAGTAAAATACAAGTGATATGAGGAGTTATATAAAGTAAGAGACTGGCTCTCTGAAAATAAACTCTTATTGCATTTAGGTAAGAAACGGGATCATGTTATGTGAGTCTAAAAGTAAACTGAACAAGGTTCCCAACCTGTGTGTCAAGGTAGGGGATTGTGTAATATCAAACAGAAATAGTGTTAATTATCTTGGCTGTGTCCTTGACAATGATTTAAGTGGTGCAAGTATGGCTATGAAAACTTTAGGTAAGGCTAATGCTAGAACAAAACTTCATGCTAGATATGTTAGTTTTCTGGGTAAACAAAATGTAAAACTACTTGCATCATGTTTAGTGCAATGTCATTTTGAGCAAGCATGCATTTCTTGGATGTCTGATCTGTTTTGTGTATGGTTGGATAAGTTACAGAAATCTCTAAATAAATTGATACGATTTTGGGTTTAAGTAGTTTTTCACATGTTGATGATCCCATTTTAGGGGTTCATTGATTTCCCATTGATTTATTTTATTTCTTTCCCCAGCCAAAAAATTAATACAATTACTTACTGATCCCAAACTTTTGAACGGTAGTGATTAAAGGTCCCGTTGCATGCGATTCCATGTTTCAAACTTTAGTTAGTGTGTAATGTTGCTGTTAGAGCATAAATAATATCTGTAAAATTATAAAGCTTAAAGTTCAATGCCAAGCGAGATATTTTATTTAACAGAAGTTGACTACAAAAAACGGCTCGATTGGACTACACCCCTCTACATCCTGCATTCGTGACATCACCAGAACCGTTTCTTGACTAACCTCCGCCCACAGGAATGCTCCCTCAACTCTACTGGCTACTTGCGCACTTCTTATAACTTAGCCTACTGTGTTTACTCAGCTCTTACGGTGATTTTCTGAAGTAAAACTGACGCTTCATCTTTTGTGTGATGTACAATAAACTTTATTAAACTCATCAGCAGTGCTCGAAGTGGGGCGGTACTCACCGGTACGCAGTACCGGCACTTCTGCATTTTACTCCAAAGCGTACCTGCACGTTTTCTTGCGTACCGCTTCTTCTCGCATGTAGCCGGTACTCTACCACTGACAAAAAAAGCGTCAGTGTCACGCCCATTTCACATATACTCCGTTTGCAATGCGTATGCGGAGCTTATTTTTTTCCCCGCACCCATATTAACAGGTTAGACTAGAGCTTTCACACTGCACGCGGATGCGGTCCGGCAATGCGTTCCAGGAGCGGTGCATATCCAGCAGTCCAACGATCGTTTCCACACCGAGTCTATTTTCGCTGTGCTGCACGCACTGAATTAAAGTGACAGCGCGTGGTTCGTGGTCAAAATTAACACAGAATATGACATTATATATAATTTGTATTATTTAAAATTACTTTTAACATTTAAAAACAGACGTTTTCAAATTCCAAAGCTTGCAGGAGGTTCCTAATGGCAATACTGACTTCTACAGCTTTCCTGGTAGCCTTGAGTGAATTAACTTGTCTAAGAAAATGATTCATAAAACGTATAAATATCTGTTGAGCCTATGTTTGCTTTCGTCATTGACACAGACGAAAATGAAAAGACTAAGTTCAGCTTTAGGAGGGGAAGAAATAGTCCAGGATAAGAAGACTGAGAGAAAAAGAAATATGAAGATGAGGAGAGAGCAGGTATTGACAAATAATCGAATGACAAGGTTTTAAAGATAGCCTATTTCTTATAATTTTTTGGCCTTCAAAAGTCCTAGATTGCACATATGTAGATCAGAGAAATCCAATTTTTCTCGGGGGAGCATGCCCCCGAACCCCCCTAACTACGGGGGGCCTTGAGTCTGGTTGTCCAGGGGGGCACAGGAAATTGTTAATCCGGCCCTGGGTGAAGGCGCTGAGAGTAAGGCAAGAGAGTACCGGCACCTTTTTCCCCCGACTTCAAGCACTGCTCATCAGTACATGTTTGATCATCATTCAGACAGCAGACTTGTAGGCTATTAATAAATAATGGATACATAGCCTACAAGCAGATGACAAATACGTTATAATAACCGTAATTAAACTACTAAACCATACCTGTTTCATCTCTATACAGCAATCTGACTCTGTAGGCATTATTGTCCGACTCGAAATGAACGCCGTTACTGAGAGTTTCTGATATTATCATCATTCCGTGAGATGAAGTTTTCCTGACAGACTGAGCACGAGCTCATGAAGCTCCGCCCCCTGTGTCGTCCAGCAGCACCTCATTTGCATTTAAAGGGGACACACTGAAACGGCTCGTTTTTCTGAGCCCCAAAAAATGTCAATTTAAACATGCTGTAAAAAATGATCTGTTGGGTATTTTGAGCTCAAACTTCACATACACACTCTGGGGACATCAGAGACTTATTTTACATCTTGTGAAAAGGGGCATAGAACGGGACCTTTAATATTACAAAATATTTATATTTCTGTTATTTGTAACTTTCTATTAATCAAAGAATCCTGAAAAAAAATATTGAGCATCAAATCATCATATTAGAGTGAAGGATCATGTGACTCTGAAGACTGGAGTAATGATGCTAAAATTCAGCTTTGGTCTTAGGAACAAATTATACTTTACTATATATTCACATATATATATATATATATATATATATATATATATATATATATATATATATATATATATATATATATATATATATATTGTAATAACATTTCATTACTGTTTTTTAAAATGCAGCCTTTGTGAGCAGAAGAGACTTTTAAAAACATGCCTGATAAAGGTTGAATAAGGCCACTGGGAAAGGCATCAAATACTACAGCAAACTCTTTAGTAGTTACAGCGATCTTATAATTCACAGTAAAGAGATGTTCATTATTCTTAAAAAACTGACCAAAATTATACCGTTATTGTACCAGTTTCTGTAAAATAAAGATTTATTTTTAAAAGTAATATATTTTTTTGTTCCAAATCACAGAGTTGAGTGGAGAAAAGTTATGCTTAAAAATGAGTTTTTGATAATCTCATAGACAGTAAAAGGATAATCTATCATTTATTTCGTCTCGCGGTGATGACGTCACCACATTCGCGGTCGCGCGTCTCCTGGGTCTTTTGAGGTAAACAGTTCTCACGTTAAATCATGTAACTGTACTCACGTTAAATCATGTAACTGTACTATAAAGTTTATTCAACATTTGGGTTTCATCGTGTGTCTGTTTCTTTTCACGGTTTACTCAACATTTTACATTTTACGGGGTCTTTTCTGAAAGGTTTTCATCGTGTGTCTGTTTCTTTTCCCATACAAAACGGTAAGATGTTAGCGAACTACTTTGTTGTTAAGAAGTTATTAGGGAATCAGATTCGTATGGACAAATTACAAGGGTTGATAATGTCATCAGCGGCTGTCTTTATATTTACATTTATATTACTGTTGTTATATATTTTCTGTATCATTCTTGTATTCTCTATATTCTTGTTGAATGAGTATTGATAGTCTATGGCTCATCACTATTATCAGAGCAGCTGGAAAGCCTCTTTATCTCATGTCAATAGATCCTGTTCTCTCCTCATTCATTATGCTGATGTCTTCAGATCTGTAAATTGACACATTAAGCTCATTTTATTGTCAACAGATTTGAGCAAACGACACAATCAGCTATTTTGACATCTACAAGATAGAGGTAAGTTTCATAAGAGCATTTATTTCATTTATCTGTGATGAACCGTGTTTCATATGCAACACAATAAACAAAAAAAAGTTGAGTTAACTCAGTTGCTGTGCCATTTGTTTCTTGCAAATCTGTAAATATATTTTTATATGTTTTAATCTTTTTTTATTCTTAATTTTTTTTACAATGTGACCATAAATACTTAAAGTGGGTGAACTTTTTTTAACTTAGTAAGTGATTTCTTCTTGATTTTGCCAGATCTGCTCCTCCTCCTGCAGTGAAGCTCCTCCTCCTTCAGTGAAGCTCCTCCTCCTTCAGTGAAGCTCCTCCTCCTTATTGAAGGACAGTGAGAACATGAGAGATCCAGAACACTGCAGAATGAAACACACTGAAGAACAAAGAGGTTGGTGTTTATTCCTGATTCTTCATTAGTGAGGCTGAAGAACATTAAGGTTATAAAGCAGTTCATCAGATTTAGCTCTGTTATAGTAGGATCAATATAGTTGAATTATAATTAAAGCAGCAAATAATATGAACCAGGTGCAATTTTTTTTTAACAAGGATGTTTGTTATCTGTAAGTCAATATAAGTATTATCTGAGATTTTTTTCTGTTTATTTTACATCTGGTTCACAATTACTGCAACCATGTTACCAAAATTATGGATATGTCTTAATACAGTTTTTGCACATTCCAAAATATTGTTATTATCTTGCTAAAACACCAACATTTAAAAACAGTGATCACATAAATAGACTTTGCTACACGTGGTTTAGTTTGTGTAAAAACAGGGAGTGTTAAAATTATAGCATTATTGTGTATTTTTAAAATGTTAATATTAGGGCTGTGTATTGGCAAGAATCTGGCGATACGATACGTATCATGATACATGGGTCACGATTCAATATATTGCAATATATTTCGATGCACAGGCGATATATTGGGATTTTTTTTAGGTAAAATATATTAAAAATATTTAAAAAAAGACATGATGTGCATAAAAGTCAAAGAAGATTACTTTAGGTAAACAATTCAGTACACAGAAAATCAATCTGTCTGGGATTGTGGTTCACAGGTTCTTAGTGAGCAAATGTTTATATGCTCAAGTAGGCCATAATAAAAGAAAATAGGTGCATAACCCCTAGTCACAATACAAAACAACAACGTGAACTGGACGAAAATGAATGGAAGTGGATGAAAGTGAACAAAATGAATGTGTCATATATTGAAATCAAGTTTTATGTGGTAAAAGATTTTAAAAGAACTGGACGCGCGAATGAGGCGAACCGCGCCGCGCTAAATGCCTCGTGCCGCAGGACCTCCAAACGTGCATAAACGCGTCTTTGCATTGACTTAACATTGAAATCACTCGCGCCAGATATGCTCTATTCGCGTTTGGTGTGAACGATGCACGCGATTACATTTAGAAATAGACAAGCTTTGTTTCCAAATGCACCAAGCAAAGATATTCTTTCAATTGTATAAACTTTTATAAAACCAGCCATTATAATCACAATAAACACATCCAAAATGAAATATTTAACATAATATAACAACTGCACAACGTTTAATTTGTAAACAAAATGATTTACGCACTAAATCCAGCTTAAACTCCGGCACAATTTGCATATGTTTAAACTCTCAAGACAGACGTCACATCCCGAACCTCACAGCAATTCGCTTCATATTTGTATAAAGGAACTGCCCAACTTTTTGACGCTCTCGGTCGCTCTCAACGCTTTCTCCGGTCCGCTGTCAATCCTAAAATGTCCAGTGGACACGCACCGTTATAGGCGAGCCTGGCGAGGACACTAGCGGTGCGTCTCAGCATAGCTATCTAGTGGTAGGGATTTAAACAACATAAACGTGAACCACTGTCTTACGGTCTTACCATGAATGTTTTTGGACGTAAAAAAAAAAAATCGATATTGCGTTTTTGAAAATCGATACAGTATTGCAAAATAAAATATCGCGATACTCAAGTGTATCGATTTTTTCTTACACCCCTAGTTAATATTTTAGGTAGTTGCATAGTTTATCAAATATTTAATAGTTCTCACTACAAAAATGTGATTTACTCAGAGCCCCTAAAGGGACTTTTTTTTTATTTTTTTTTTTTTATGATGTTTGTCTTTTTAGGTTATTCATGTCTGAGAGTTGTACCAAGACATTCCTATCAACTTGTTGACATGGCAATAAATTTATTGAATTGAATTGAATTGACATGGTGATGGAAAAACTATATTTCATTGTTTTTGCGATCTTTAGGGTTGCAAATGAACAAAGACGTTTGCTTTCCTGCTCCAACCCCCTCTTTCTTACCACAAGGGCCATTAGTGACCCGTAAAGAAGTGCTGATAGTGATAAAGGTCTGTCGGCCAAGATGTGTGTGTACATCTGAGGTTTGCTAAATGTCACACCTTCAGTACGATGTGGGAAAGCTGTAATCTGCTGATTGGTCAGGTTAAATGTCTCACATTTGGTTTCAATCACATGTTCAAAAGGATTAAAGAAGATTGTGAGGCTTTGTCTACAGCTGGTGTTAAGATGCGTTTTGGTCAGTTGATCACAAGTATACAAGGACCCATTCCCGTTTACACCTGGTGTTTCAAATCCATCTCTATTATCCACTTTTGTTCTGTTTCTTTGAGGGGACGGTCTATGGGCAGGTAAATGTACGGGTTTTTCAGTATAATGGGGGAAATAAGCTCATGCAATTTGCATGTGAGCATGACCAGAGACGGACAGAAAAATATACAAAGAGTTTTGTTTCTGCTCTTAAAGCTGCAAGTCCACGTCAAACACAGAGTTTTCCTTCTTCAAACCAAACTTGGGTCTTCAGCCAACAAAGTTTAAATGCCGTCTGGCTACAGCGCTTCCCATAATGTTTACGCATTTGTGTTTGTTTGAACACACTCGACCACATGAGCGTCTACACTACCAAAGCAATCCGGTTCAATGTGTTTTCGACTACCTCTGGAAGTGGTCAAAAGTGGACAAGCTCAAATTGTTTTAGCCCCTGTTTACACCTGTGTTTAGCACGTCCACTTGTGATCTAGTTTTTTTTTTTTTTTACTACATAATTGTTATTTTATTGATTTACTGACCACTTTTTTAACTTTAATTTCAGGCCCGATGGATGAGAATGAAGAAGTGAATGAAGTGGAGAAACATCAAAGAAGATCTCAGAAATCTTTCACTTGCACTCAGTGTGGAAAGAGTTTCACATGCAAACCATATCTCAAGGTTCACATGAGGATCCACACTGGAGAGAAACCATTCACATGTGATCAGTGTGGGAAGAGTTTTACACGACAAGGACACCTTCAGGAACACATGAGGATCCACACTGGAGAGAAACTGCATGAATGTGATCAATGTGGGAAAACATTTTTGAGGGCTTCAGTCCTGAAGAGACACATGACAGTTCATTCACAGGAGAAACCACATTCATGTTCTTTGTGTGGAAAGAGGTTTTCACGTCTGCAGGATTTACAAGTTCATCAGAAAATACACACTGGTGTAAGAAATCATGTGTGCTTTGAGTGTGAGAAAACTTTTATTAGAGCTGATGATTTGAAACGGCACCAGAGGATGCACACTGGAGAGAAACCTTACAAGTGTTCACACTGCGACAAGAGATTCAGTGACTCAGGAAACCTGAAACAACACATGATCATCCACACTGGAGAGAAACCGTATCACTGCACTGCATGTGGGAAGAGCTTCACTCGTTCATCTAATCTACACAGACATACAGAAACTCACATTGAGTAGCTTATCTTCAGTTCCAGCACTTTCAAGTGTGATGCCACCTCTCTTTCCTATTAGTTTGTCTAAACCAGCCTCAACCACGGCTGTAGCCAGTTATGAAGTCACCGAGCTCCAGACTTCAGTATATTTCTGAGGTGTATATAACAAAGGTTGTGAAATAATTCTCTAATATAGTATTAACTCTACTTTAGTGCTGCAAGGATATTGCACATCTCCAAGATCTTCTCGTCTGAGCTCTGCGGTCTGTCGCCACTCATCAACATCAGAATATTGAGATGACCAATCAAATTAAAGTAGACAGGCTTTATGTTCACAGAAGCTGCTGAGCGCATGATCTAGCCTTCAGTTAACGGTCATGAAGTGTGAGATAAAATATAAACAACCGACAAAAATAATCAGGAAAACTGATGTATATAAATATCAGTTGAGCTTATGTTCATGACCCCGAACCCCCTGAACTACCTAATTTCTGGGACACCGGTGATTCTAGAACTCTTCAGCCCTGGCCACAACCATCGACAGTATAAAAGAAACATTGTCAACATTTGTCACATTAAATAGTTTATATTTAACTGTGAGATTCACATCAACTCAAAGATAAAGTTTCTTCTCAAAGAGCAATATCGCATATATAATGTTGTTGCTTAATATAATCAATATGTTTAAAAGTACAAGTGGTTTTTTTTTACTTTTTTTACTAACTGTTCTTGCTCAGGAAGCTGAAGAAGAGGCTGATTGAGATGCTTTATTATCTTGTTAGTCAATAAAGAGAGAGATCTGTCTTATTTGTTTCTTTAATTTCTTTTTGTATTTGCTGCACCAAATATTAAACTTTTATTGTCCATTTTTATTGTCTGCTCCTTCTTCTTGCATCAAGAAAAAAAAAAACAATTAGTTACTTCTAATGTTTTCCTGTTGTTAGTTTGATTGCTTCTATTGCTCTCCTCATTTGTAAGTCACTTTGGATAAAAGCGTCTGCTAAATGATCAAATATAAATGTATTGTATTTAACAGATTTTATAAGGAAGCAGATTGATGGAGGTAAAATGTGTGCAATGGTACTCTTGGATCTCCAAAAAGCTTTTGACAGTGAATCATTCAGTACTGTAAGATAAATTAAGTGTCATGTGTTTTTCAAGTATGCTGATAGCCTGGTTGAACTTTTATTAAACTGGGAGAATTCAAATTGTAGAAATTGATGGGTTTCTCTCTGAATAAACAATTATTAATAATGGAGTTCCCCAGGGAAGTGTCTTAGGCCCCCTTTTATTCCTCCTAAACATAAATGATATGCAAGCAGTTTGTGACTGTAATTTGTTCTCTGCTTTACTGGTTTCAGACAAGGATGTCAGTAAAATACAAGTGATATGAGGAGTTATATAAAGTAAGAGCCTGGCTCTCTGAAAATAAACTCTTATTGCATTTAGGTAAGAAACGGGATCATGTTATGTGAGTCTAAAAGTAAACTGAACAAGGTTCCTAACCTGTGTGTCAAGATAGGGGATTGTGTAATATCAAACAGAAATAGTGTTAATTATCTTGGCTGTGTCCTTGACAATGATTTAAGTGGTGCAAGTATGGCTATGAAAACTTTAGGTAAAGTTAATGCTAGAACAAAACTTCATGCTAGATATGTTAGTTTTCTGGGTAAACAAAATGTAAAACTACTTGCATCATGTTTAGTGCAATGTCATTTTGAGTAAGCATGCATTTCTTGGATGTCTGATCTGTTCTGTGTATGGTTGGATAAGTTACAGAAATCTCTAAATAAATTGATACGATTTTGGGTTTGAGTAGTTTTTCACATGTTGATGATCCCATTTTAGGGGTTCATTGATTTCCCATTGATTCATTTTATTTATTTCCCCAGCCAAAACATAAATACAATTTCTTATTGATCCCAAACTTTTGAACAGTAGTGATTAATACTACAAAAGATTTATATTTCTGTTCTTTGTAACTTTCTATTAATCAAAGAATCCTGAAAAAAAAAAAAAAATTGAGCATCAAATCATATTAGAATGATTTCTGAAGGATCATGTGACACTGAAGACTGGAGTAATGATGCTGAAATTCAGCTTTGGTCACAGGAACAAATAAGACTTTACTATAAATTCACATGGATTTTTATTTATTTATTTAATTGTAATAAAATTTCACAATATTAGTGTTTTTTTAAATGCAGCCTTGGTGATCAGAATATACTTTTAAAAAACATGCCTGATAAAAGTTGAATAAGGCTACTGGGAATGGCATCAAATACTACAGCAAACTCTTTAGTAGTTACAGGGATCTTATAATGATTAAGGAATTCACAGTAAAGAGATGTTCATTATTCTTAAATAACTGTCTGACCAAAATTATACCGTTATTGTACCAGTTTCTGTAAAATAAAGATTTATTTTTAAACGTAATATATATTTTTTTGTTCCAAATCACAAAGTTGAGTGGAGAAAAGTTATGCTTAAAAATGAGTTTTTGATAATCTATCATTTATTTCGTCTCGTGGTGATGACGTCACCACTTTCGCGGTCGCGCGTCTCCTGAGGTAAACAGTTCACACGTTAAATCTCGTAACTGCACTATAAAGTTTACTCGACATTTTACGGGGTCTTTTCGGAAAAGTTTTCATCGTGTGTCTTTCTTTTGCCATACAAAACGGTAAGATGTTATAGCGAACTACTTTGTTGTTATGAAGTTAACGTTATTGAATCGGATTCATGTGGACAAATTACAAGGGTTGATAATGTCATCAGCGGCTGTCTTTATATTTACATTTATATTACTGTTGTAATATTTTACAGTATCATTATTTTATTATCTATATTCTTGTTGAATGAGTATTGATAGTCTGTGGCTCATCACTATTATCAGAGCAGCTGAAAAGCCTCTTTATTTCGCATCAATAGATCCTGTTTTCTCCTCATTCATTATGCTGATGTCTTCAGATCTGTAAATTCACACATTAAGCTCATTTTATTGTTAACCGATTTGAGCAATCGACACGATCAGCTATTGTGACATCTGCAAGATATAGGTAAGTTTTATAATGCCTTTTATTTCAATAATCTGTTTTGAACCATGTTTCATATGCAACACAGTAAACAAACAAGTTGATTTGATTTGATTAGCCTTTATTGTCTCCTAGCGGAGAAATTCATCTTGGGCATTCGGGACAACAGATGCAGCACAACATACAACACATAACATGATTTACTACACATAGCATGAATTACTA
This sequence comes from Scardinius erythrophthalmus, assembly GCF_964197995.2. NCBI lineage: Eukaryota > Metazoa > Chordata > Actinopteri > Cypriniformes > Leuciscidae > Scardinius > Scardinius erythrophthalmus. The sequence goes on along the minus strand of NC_138234.1, from coordinate 3,517,202 downwards.
CACATAATTATCACCGTGAATAAAAAAAACCGTGAACACATCCCACCTTCTGCTAACGCATACTGTAATCACTAGCCTCTATACCTAATTACAGCTTGCCCACACCCTATTTGTTTTTATTCAATATTTTAATGGTACAAAGGAAAATTTAAACCTATTCAGTTTACAGGTCGGTACCCTGTACCTTCTGCCTGAGGGCATCAACTCATACTCACTGTAGAGAACATGATTCGGATCATTAATAGCCTAATTTTAAAACTCTGTTTTCGCACCACCTCCTCAAAAAGCTCATTAAGAGTAGTCGGTGGCACTGATCCAATTATCTTCCCTGCCCTTTTAATCAATGTTTGGAGCTGTGTTTTTAGTTTAACTGACAGGTTACCAAACCAAGCTATAATACCATATCTCAATATAGACTCAATAACTGTCTTGTGAAAAAGGAGCATAATATCTTTATCAACACCATGAACTCTTAGTCTTCTTAAAAAATATAAACGCTGACACATTTTTGATGAAACATAATCTACATGATGTGACCACTGTAACAGTTTGTCTAAATGAATTCCTAAATATTTATATGTTGTTACTTGTTCAATCGGTACTCCTTCAATTATAATAGGGCTTTGGTCACCTATAGACCTAGGGTCAAAAACCATTTCTTTAGTTTTGTTAACATTAAGGAGCAAGTTATGCTTCTTGCACCACTTCTCCATCTCCTCTATCTCCTGTATATAAGTACCAATGTCTGACTCTTTGTGGGGTAAACTCAATATGGCCGTATCATCAGAAAATGTAATAATAAAATTGTTCCTATTGATGTTTCTACATTCATTTGTATATAATCAGGGATGCACATAAGTGGTGCGCAGGTGCGCATGCGCTACCCAATTAAACAATGCGTACCAGATGAATTGCCGCAACCCTCAATTGCGTACCTAAGATTTGGGGATAGATAGGTGCGCAATCTGTGGTGTTGGATAGGCCTCAGAACTAGAGATGCGCGGATGGGCTATTGCAACCGCATCGCAAAACTCATCATCCGTCCGCCATCCATCCGCATCAACGTTTTTGACTAATTTTCAAAACCGCACCCGCCCGCCATCCGCTGATTGGGCAATGCAAGGCGCTGCTGATGACAGCCGCGAGACTAGAAAACTCTCTTACCTCAGAATATCAGCAGTGAACTCCGTCTCCGATCGGCGCACATGGACAAAAATGAATGAATTATTTAAATAAATAAATAGCCTAAATTAAACGAACTTCGGCAAACCTGACCGTACAATATTTTCATTGTAACCTAATAGAAAACGCATTTTTGCACATCATTTATGATTTTTCGTTGGTGCGCCATCAGCTAGCCTGTGCCTACAAAAGACAGATGAAATTTAATATTAATAATTGATCCATGACCATGTCGGTATACACAGCCTAATATTTTACACTTAGGCTATAATTAAAAAATAGCTTAAACAATCAAGATAGCCTATTTACTTTATTTATTTATTAAAACCAGGAAATAGGTTAATGAAACATGGATTAAAATTAAGATACAATTAATACAAAACGAAATTCGTTTTAAAGAAAGGCTTTGTGCTTTCTGTTTGAGGTCTCTGTGAAAGTTTGAAAGTCTTGCCGTGGCGCTTTCAGAGTGGTCGCGTCCGTAATGGAGAACTGTCACTCACGTAAGATTTCGAGATTTCCTCATAAATGACAAAATACTTACCTCCTTCGCCGGCTTTGCCATCTCTGATAATAACAAGCAGTCTGCATAGACTCGACTAGGCCATATTAGCCTACTGCCTGATAAAAATCAAATGACTATTTTAAAGTGTGCTCTTTTTTTTTTTTTTTTTTTTTTTTTTTTAATTTGGATGTAGGTATAGTCAGATAACAATATTTAACAATATATTATGCATCCCTCTAATTTGTTCCTCCCGTGAACTGGGTTAAGGAAAAAATGCATTTGAAAATGTGAGGACCAAGCAACAACCCCAGGTTCTCCCCTGAGAACAAGACCAAAAATGTTATGTGCACCCCTGTATATAATATAAAAAGTAAGGGCGAGCTTACACAGCCTTGAGGGGCACCTGTGCTTATATTAATCATCTCGGAAAGAGTGGAGTTAAAGGGACACCAGGCAAGTCTGAGTGTTTTTTCTCTACGAAGCTCCCCCTAGTGTCTGGTAGTAAATGCTTTCAAACACTCTGTCGTAAAAACGAACTGTTGTCCCTCCCCCCTCGCCACGAGCAACCCAGCTGATCGGCTGTCAACCCAGCTGAGCAGAGGAACCGGCTATTTCAAAACCAGTTATGTCTACCGAGGCAAGTAAGGCAATATTTTATTTCCAACTGATGGCGATTTTTTTTTTTATTAATGTGTTGTCATCATAGACTGTAAAAAATAGGTTGTCATGCATACTAACTTTAGTATTTTTACTGGGAACGAACGAAGAGTGAGAGAGTTTTGGGAGAGTGGGCATGAGCATAATATATATATATATATATATATATATATATATATATATATATATATATATATATATATATATATATATCGGAGGCTAATATTTGTCTAAAGTTATATTAGCAAGGTCTATAAGTTCATCTGGTAGAATGACAGTTTACCTTTGCTTGTCTAAGAAAACATCAGAACGTTTTTTCTAGCTCGATCATGATATGTGCTACATGTTTATTGCCTATTATCAGACGCGTTGACTTAGTGACATAAAATAAAAGTGCAAGTTACACAAATAAAACCTACAGAGGAACGGCCAAACTACTACAGAAACCAAACGTGTTTGCTAATGACAATGCCTAACATCAAAGTTATAGTATCTAACGCAGCGTACTAGTAAGCCCGTAACAGACAGCGATCATAATAAAAACATTTACAGACAATAGCAAACATCCTGAGGTCACAATTACTTGAAGTTTAACACAGTTTATTCCAAAGATACTTACAAGTGCAACAGCAGCCAGGTCAGCATCCGTTTTGCAGGCTTCTGTTTCTCTCAGTTCTCACCATTCTGAAAAAGCTGGTCCGATATATTTACTCGAGTCTGACTTATTGCTCGGTCAGTGTCCTGTTTCCTCTTTCGTTGGTCCTCCGACAAAGATTTCCTAGCTTTCTGCTTCTTTTTTACAGGCTCAGCCATAACTCAATCTATCGTTGCCCTTTGCTTATACATAGCCGGTGCTTGAATGGGGGCGTGTACGTGTGCAGTGCCGTCAAGCAATTCGTTGCATCGCGAGACCTGATATCACGCGATACTTCCTGGAACACGACCCGCGTCCCAAAGTTGCAAGTGAGTTTTTTCCGCTCTCGGGCACCAGGGGGGTGCGAAACCACCACCATTCAACCCGAAATAAGTAATATAACCATTCCACTGACTCCGAAGCTGTTCAGTTAAGGTAAAAAAGTTACATAGCTTCCCTTTAACTCTCACCTGCTGCTTCCTTTCTGTCAGGAATGAGCCATACCATTTAATAATGTAGGGGTTCACTTCCATCTGATATAATTTGTCTAGCATTGTCTGCGGAAGAATACAATTAAATGCAGAACTAAAATCCATAAATAATAAACAAACATAACATGATGGATTGTCTAAGTGCTTTAAGATAGATTGGACAGTTGTAATTAAAGCATCATCAGTACCCCTGCCATTATTATATGCGAATTGGTACGGGTCCAAGCGAAGCTGTACCTCACCTCTTAATTTACCAACCATAATACGTTCGAATGACTTCATCACTGTAGAAGTTAGCGCTACTGGTCTATAGTCATCATTTTGCTGTGGGCATGGTTTCTTGGGCAACGGAATGACAACTGATGTCTTCCAGATAGTAGGAATGACACATGTATCCACAGACAATTGAAATAAGGGGCACCAAGCCGGAGTTAACTCATCCGAAAATGTTTTCACAATAAAAGATGAAATACCATCAGGTCCACTTGCCTTCTTGTTATTCAACTTTTTAAAAACTGCAGTAACATCTCTGGGGTTAATTAATATTCTATCCCGTACTGGGTCACATGGTATTGACATAGACAGCTCTTTACAGCTTATCACATTTGTTTCACAATTCAAATCAAAACGTTTATAAAAGATGTTAAGATCATTAGCCTTATCTAAATCATTCTCCACATTTAGTTGCTTCTTACTAGAGTTCATATTAGTCATATCTTTCACCTTGTCCCACATTTTTTTGGGGTTGTTCGTTAAAAAGGTTTCCCTAACTTGTTTACTGTGTTCCTCTCGCGCCATCTTCAGTTTCCCCCTCAGTTCTTTTTGTATTGATCTCAGTTCCATCAAATCATTATTCCGGAATGCTTGCTTTTTCCTCCTGATCAGGGGCCGTATTCACAAAGAATTTTAAGGCTAAAAGTAGCTCCTAACTGGCGAATTTAGGAGCAACTCCTAAAAATAATGGGCGTGTCACTCCTAACTTTAGGACTCCTAATTTTTTTCACTAAGAGTAATTCACGAAGCATTTTAGCCCTAAAAGTAGCACCTAAGTCTGGGACAGCTTAAAAGAAGTCGAGAGGACTCCTAACTCACTAAGACCTATTCACAAACCGCTTTTTGTGGCATTTCACGTTGCGATGTTTTGAAATGCGTATAAATGCGTATGCGGCGGCTACAGGAGCTTCCAATCGCGAGGGAACAATTCTGCATTAGGCATAACTAGGGATGCAATAACGCCACCAACAACAACCAAAACTAGGCTACTCATTGCATGTAAACTAATTGTAACGTTTCATTGTGAACCAAATTAAAATGTTCTTCTCTTTGCAAACGTAGGCAGAGACATATAGTGACAGATTAATTCAATAATGTTGCAAAGATATTGCATCAATCCATGTTTCATTAGGCTACTAGGCTATTTGTTTTGCCTTACTCTTTATCCATTTAGGCTATTTATTCAGTTATTCATCATCTTCCGTCCTTCGCACGCATTCTCTGACCTGTCACCTGTCACTCATCATCTTAGGGGAGGTGTTTGGAATCATTCCCGCGTTACAATCATCAGCCAATCAAGGTGGTCACTTCAGTCAAGCTCGTGCATGAGTAATGACGTCATCCATAGCAACGAAGACTCACTCTTAGTTTAGGAGTTGTCATTTTTCTTTACTAAGAGTAGGTCTGAAAGGCGTTGTGAATAACTTTTAAGAGAAAACTCCTAGCTAAAATCTTTTAGTGCGATTTAGGAGTACTCCTAGTGGTAAGATAAAATGCTTTGTGAATACGGCCCCAGATGTTTAATTTCAGGTGTTATATAGTCTTTATTGTTCGGATATATGGTGATTGTCTTTTTCGGCACAACAGTGTCAACACAGAAATGGATGTATCCCGTTATTGTTTCCGCAATATTGTCAATACTGTTGTCCCTATAAAAAACATCCCAGTCTGTAGCCAGAAAGCATCCACTCAACGTCTCCTTGCTCTCATCCTGCCACACACTGACAGTTTTTGAGACGGGTTTACTTTTTTAATGGCACACTTAAAGGTGGGGATCAAATGGATGATGTTATGATCCGAGTTTGAGAGGGGGGGGGGGTTAATTCTGGCAGCATATGCATCTTTAATGTTGCCATAATATTTATCTAGCGTCCTATTCTTACGTGTGCTGTTTTTAACATATTGCTGGCAGAGACAGCTCCAGTTTACATTGATTGAAGTCTCCGAGAACAAATATAGGGGAGTCTGGTTTATCTTTTAGCTGCTGATGGACACAGTCTGCTACACATGCAGCTGCTTTAGATGCATTCCCACTTGGCGGGATATATACAGAGCATAAAAAGATGTTCCCATAGTCTCTAGGTAGATAAAAAGGTCTCAAACTAATGCAGATAAGTTCAAGATCAGGAGTACACACCCTGTGTTTTATCGTATAATTATTGCACCAGGAGTCGTTAATATAAACACAAATCCCACCCCCCTCATCTTCCCTGAGTCATTATTTCTGTCCATACCATAGACTGTAAAAAAATATGGACGTAGTGTCCGTGACGTCACCTGTATGTTTCTGAAGAGCATTTTTGAAGCCTAAAGTGGGCGGAGCCGTCCGTCGCCATCTTGGCCTTGCGTCACTCCCGGATAGCAGAAAATAGGCAAACAGGCGGGGCGTGAGTGGAGCTGAGGAGCCTGGCCATAGATATGAGCCTGGCTATCTGAAATCACCTAGCTCGACGTGATCGAGTTAGCTGATGATGTAAAGTCAATTAAAAGTTCCTGCTTTTGCCCTTTGAAATATTTTAATAGTTAAAAGACATGGCTACAAGTGAGACTGTGTATTACTTCGAGTGTTTGTGTGTGACAGTGATTTATGTGCATACATGTACTTCACTCTTTCATGGTCCGTCAGCGCGGCATCGCTCAGGTTCGTAGAGAGCTTATTCAGTCCATTTTAAATTCTGATTTTGGCCGCCTCTCAAATGGGTTAAACCGTTAAACCATAGATATATTGCCTTTGAAGTGCAAGTAAATGCGCTAGAAAATCCGCGCTCATTTATGGATGTGCATTTATTGCACGGACGGAGAAAGCGCCGACGCCTGCATGATTTCATCTGACGGTACATAAACATATTATAATCCATCTGTTCCGTGAGAGCAGAACGAGCGAGCCTTTATTGACGTTTTAAATTTGAAAACCCCAAAAAGCAACGAAATTGTCAGACATCCAATTAGTGCCTGTTCACAGAGGAAAACAACTGAAATAGCGCTAGTTGTTCTCTCAAACGATACTCGACGACAACGACTGAATCCAAAGACGTGGGCTTTGTACCCAAGTATTAAATTGTATGAAATAATCCCGAAAAAAAGCACAAACACTGCAGAGATGTCAAGTTCAGCAGCTAACATTTGCTAAAGTGAAGTGACGACGGCTAGTAACAGCAGACAAACGGCTAGCATTGACATCAGCGGGAATCCACCTGTCACTCAATTGGCTACACCCTTAAATTTAAATATTAATCAACTAAACGGATGAGTTATAAAAAAATTCACCCCCCTCACAGTTGTTATGAAGGGCAAAATTAGCTGTATAGACCAAAGCCACAGAGAGAACCAGGCTGTAAACATGTTTTTTTCTGCTGTAAAGTTGGTAATTTTAACATGGGGGAGATACAGATTTGACTCACTTCTGCAGCCAGGCCAAGCGGTCAGTCAATGAATTGCAGTTTAACTCACTTCCGTGTTGGTTTCAAGAGAGAGACGGGGAGGTTGCCGCTTGGTCCATACGCACACATGAGAAGCCTCATACCTACACCAATGAGTCTGGAAAGTCCTCTTGTAGCCAGGTCTCTGTGTAAATCATTAGGCATGATTCGCGATATTCGTTACACGCCTTTGCATTAAGCTTCAGCTCCTCCATCTTATTCCTTAGGGAGCGGACATTGCCAAAGAGTATTGACGGCAGCGGCGGCCTTGTGGCCCTCCGTCGGAGGCGTAGTTTAATGCCCCCCCTTCTCCCTCGTTTCCGCAGCCGTTTACCTCCGCGCTTCCGTAGCAGCTCCTCCGGAACATCGACCAACAGGCCCGGTTCTGGTGTTACTTTCCTCCTCAGAGACAGCAGCCAGTCCCTGCCATCCTCCCGTAGCGTCTGCTCATTCCCTTCGGCGAGTGCGGTGACATCATATTGTAAGCGGGTGCAAAAGGTGGCTGTAATTAGCAGCAGCAACAGAAGCCACACTCCAGTGACTCTCTTTCCCATCATAACTTCTCTTCCCAGTTCACTTCTTCCTCAATCGGCAGACCACAGAAGCACTTCAACACTCTTGACAATGACAAACAAACTTAACTTGGAAAACTTAGACAAACTTTAGACGACCACATGCACCTGTTCTCCCGTGCCCGTGTCGCAAGCAGTGCTGCGCCACCGGAAGTTGAGTTAACTCAGTTGGTGCGCCATTTGTTTCTTGCAAATCTGTAAATATATTTTTATGTTTTAATCTTTTTTTATTCTTAATTTTTTTACAATGTGACCATAAATACTTAAAGTGTGTGGACTATTTTTTTTAACTCAGTAAGTGATTTCTGCTTGATTTTGTCAGATCTGCTCCTCCTCCTTCAGTGAAGCTCCTCCTCCTTCAGTGAAGCCCCTCCTCCTTCAGCGAAGCTCCTCCCACTGCAATTCACCAATAAATGCTGGAATATTCCCATCAGCTACAAGTGAAGACGAGCATCAAACCATCAGGAAGAGCTGAAATCTGCAAAGACAGAGTTTATTGAAGGACAGTGAGAACATGAGAGATCCAGAACACTGCAGAATGAAACACACTGAAGAACAAAGAGGTTGGTGTTTATTCCTGATTCTTCATTAGTGAGGCTGAAGAACATTAAGGTTATAAAGCAGTTCATCACATTTAGCTCTGTTATAGTAGGAAAAATCTAGTTGTGAATTATAATTAAAGCAGCAAATAATATGAACCCGGTACAAACTCTTTTTTTAACAAGAATGTTTGTTATCTGTAAGTCAATATTAGTATTATCTGAGCATTTTTTTCTGTTTATTTTACTTGTGATTTTTTTCCACTACATAATTAGTCTTTTATTGATTTACTGAGCACTTTTTAACTTTAATTTCAGGCCCGATGGATGAGAATGAAGAAGTGAATGAAGTGGAGAAACATCAAAGAAGATCACAGAAATCTTTCACTTGCACTCAGTGTGGAAAGAGTTTCACATGCAAACGTAATCTCAATGTTCACATGAGGATCCACACTGGAGAGAAACCGTTCACATGTGATCAGTGTGGGAAGAGTTTTACACAACATGGAACCCTTCAGAAACACATGAACATCCACACTAGAGAGAAACTGCATGAATGTGATCAATGTGGTAAAACATTTTTGTGGGCTTCAAACCTGAAGAGCCACATGACAGTTCATTCACAGGAGAAACCACATTCATGTTCTTTGTGTGGAAAGAGTTTTTCACGTCTGCAGGATTTACAAGGACATCAGAAAATACACACTGGTGTAAGAAATCACATGTGCTTTGAGTGTGGGAAGTGTTTTATTACAGCTGAAGTTTTGAAAAAGCACCAGAGAATTCACACTGGAGAGAAACCTTACAAGTGTTCACACTGCGACAAGAGATTCAATCATTCAGGATCCCTGAAAACACACGAGAGGATCCACACTGGAGAGAAACCTTACAAGTGTTCACACTGCGACAAGAGATTCAGTGACTCAGGATCCCTGAAAACACACGAGAGGATCCACACTGGAGAGAAACCGTATCACTGCACTGCATGTGGGAAGAGCTTCACTCAATCATCTACTCTACACAGTCACACAAAAACTCACATTAAAGGCAGGGTAGGTAGGACTTTATAAAAATAAAAGATCCAAATTTGTTAAAATTTTCTATATATATCAATACATAATTAAAATGTAAGTACTCTGAAAAAAAGAGTATAAAACTCAAGTGACTCTAGACCGTTTAATCTGTATTAAACACAGCTCATTATTTCTATTCGGGACGAATCAAAGGATTGGCTTAGGCGACTGTCACTCTCTCTCGCAACCATGGCAACCACCCTTTTGCCACGGGATCTGCCCACTTGCGCGCGCACGTTTGATTTGAGGAATTCGAGAGGCACAGAACCTAGGAATAGCAAAACAATGGCAGAGAAAGAGCAATCAAAATTCACATTACCGGCATGCAGTTAGCGAAGGCAAACAAGGCAAAAAAAGAAGACAGTACAAGAAAAGGTAATGAACAAAAAGTCTTTGGATAAACAAAGAAATAAAACGCGTGTCAATATCGGCGTAGCTTTCCAGCGACCACCCCGTCCTCAGCCTCTACTTCCTCGGACCCTAGTTGCACGCCACGGCCTCTTGCACGACCTCCTGCTTCGCCCTAAAATTATTTTTATTTTACAAAAGGACATTTTACAAACCTACATTTTGCGCATGTGCTCCTGCATGCACTTTTCCAGTCACAACACAGCAATCAAAGGAGGACGCGCTGAAAACTGAAATGCTGTTCTCTTTCTTCATAACTCGTACTGAGAATGTTTGAGTTGCAGAGGAATTTGTGACTGTTTCAGCTGTTCAACCACATCAAAGTTTCGTAATTAGTAAGTCCGTGCTTTTTCTCTTTTTGTTCTTATGTGCTGAAGGGCTGCTGTGTCTTGGTGAAACGGTGTTTGTACGTGAAGAGCTCTTTTCCAAAACGCCATAAACCTAAAAAGCTGCCTCAAAGAACCAGCAAAAGTAATGATTATGAATGTGTAAAATATTGCAATAAGACATTTTAATTGTTTATTAATTTCTGTTTCGGCTGCAAAGATGAAGTTGACGATAGACTCGCGATCTTCGCAGTAGGCTAGTGAACGCATGCACCAGAGAAATGCACATTTATTAGGCTACATATTTTTATTTTGTTTTGGATGGTTTTGTTTAGAACCAGATTTCTGTAAATATATTCCACATTTTTTAGGCCTGTGAGGCGAGGCTACGGTTCGGTTCACGATGATATAATCTCCAGTTCAAGCACCTTATGTTGGGATTGATAGCCTATATTTACTTTATGTATTTAATCAAGGAATGAAAATATTAATGAATTAATGAAAAAAAAAATATTAAGATACAATTAATCCAAAACGAAATTCGTTTTAAAGAAAGGCTTTGTGCTTTCTGTTTTGAGGTCTGTTAAAGTTTGCAACATGACATCATGACTTTGCGTATAAATAACACGCCACTTTCAAGTCAGGTGGCGTGTTATTTATACGCATTTTGAGCTTTCCGCGTGTATGTCCACGCGCGTGTATGTCCACGCGCGTGTATGTGTACGCCGTTAAACGTCAGAGTGATTCCGCGTGTATGTGTACGCCGTTAAATGTCCGAGCGAAACGGAGGAAAATGTATATCTACATCTGGGGAGCAATATTTTTTTTCCTAGGATGGTAGGGGAACACTCATAAATGGTATTAACCCGAGTGATGGGTAGGTTTAGGGACGCGGTTGGGGTAGGTCATATATATTTATATACAGTAATGTAACGTAAATCAACGGCGTTGATAAACACGCTGAAAAGCGATTATGCGTGTTGATAACACGCCAAAAATGGAAATACGAATTGGCGTGTCATACATACGCCATTTCATGAGATCAGTCTGAAGTTTGAAAGTCTTAGTGCAGCTTTCAGAGCGCTCGCGTCCATAATGGAGAACTGTCAAGTAATATTGTTTTTTCCTCATAAATGCAAAAACGAAAAATAAAAGACAAAAACTTTTTTAAAAAGACAAACCATAAATTTAGGAAAAAAAAAAAAAAAGATGGATTTATAGCGTTTTGGGGGAAAAAATGAATGGATTTATACCATTTTGAAAATGTTTTTTTTTTTTTACTTTGAATTGATCATCAACAATATTGTTGTTTGATTTAATAATCACTGTTGCAAGAAGTGCCTAGTTAAGTTTTTTTTTTTTTTTTTTTTTTTGTAAGTGGAAAAAGTAGGGGCTGCCACAGATTCTGTTTAGTTAGCTCCTTTATTGTTTTTTTCTATAGCCTAGAATAATATAGGTCAAATGCAGCAAGTCAAAAGACCAACTGGACCTTCTTTGCCAGTTTGCTCACATTTCTTTGAAGGATGGCAAAAATATCGCCTGAATATCGATATCTAGATATTGGGAAAAAATATTGAGATATTCATTTTTGTCAATATCTCCCACCCCTACATGCAGAACACCATACTGTATATGTTATGAATCTTACACGAAATTCATCTTCATCACAATGTAACTGATGGTAATGTAAAAAAGTGTATCAATGCAACCTGTTTTTAGCTTATATAACTAGCTCGTTAGCGAATCAAAAAATATATATTTTAAATTTACCAATATCAATATGCTAGCTTGATAGTGAGTACTAAAATACATCTTATTTGTTTATATTCATAAGCAATTAGCATTAGATTTTTTTATTACATGTGATTCTGACATGATGTCACTACATGCACTGTGCTCCTTCCTCTCTGCTTCTCTCAGGTAAATAATGCGTCTTCAGCTCAGCGGTTGGAGTCGCGCGTTCATGTGTTTTGGGGGCGTGGCTTTGGAAGGAGCCCAGAAGGGAGGGGGTGGAGTGAATGGAAATAATGAACTGTCTTTAAAACAGTCCTGAGAGGTCTACAGACACTCGATTTTTATACTTTCTTTTTCAGAGTACTTACATTTTAATTATGTATTGATATGTACATAAAGTTTAAACAAATTTGAAAAATAAGTTTTTTAGACCATTCCTACCTACCCTGCCTTTAAGTAGCTTATCTTCAGTTCCAGCACTTTCAAGTGTGATGCCACCTCTCTTTCCTATTAGTTTGTCTAAACCAGCCTCAACCACGGCTGTAGCCAGTTATGAAGTCACCGAGCTCCAGACTTCAGTATATTTCTGAGGTGTATATAATAAAGGTTGTGAAATAATTCTCTAATATAGTATTAACTCTACTTTAGTGCTGCAAGGATATTGCACAGCTCCAAGATCTTCTCGTCTGAGCTCTGCGGTCTGTCGCCGCTCATCAACATCAGAATATTGAGATGACCAATCAAATTAAAGTAGACAGGCTTTATGTTCACAGAAGCTGCTGAGCGCATATTCTAGCCTTCAGTTAACCGTCATGAAGTGTGAGATCAAATATAGCTAAACTAAACATTTCATATTTGACAGCTATTTTAGGATAGAAATGATAAACAACCGACAAAAATAATCAGGAAAACTGATGTATATAAATATCAGTTGAGCTTATGTTTATGACCCCAAACCCCCTGAACTGCCTCATATCTGGGACACCGGTGATTCTAGAACTCTACAGCCCTGGCCACAACCATCGACAGTATAAAAGAAACATTGTCAACATTTGTCACATTAAATAGTTTATATTTAAGAACAGCAGTTTTAACTGTGAGATTCACATCAACTCATAGATGAAGTTTCTTCCCAAAGGGCAATATCGCATATATCATTTTGCTTAATATAATCAATATGTTTAACAGTACAAGTGTTTTTTTTATTACTTTTTTTACTAGCTGTTCTTGCTCAGGAAGCTGAAGAAGAGGCTGATTGAGATGCTTTATTATCTTGTTAGTCAATAAAGAGAGAGATCTGTCTTATTTGCTTCCAGTTTTACTTTCTTTTTGTATTTGCTGTACCAAGTATTAAACTTTTATTGTCCATTTTTATTGTCTGCTCCTTCTTCTTGCATCAAGAAAAAAAATGTTACTTCTAATGTTTTCCTGTTGTTAGTTTGATTGCTTCTATTGCTCTCCTCATTTGTATGTTGCTTTAGATAAAAGCTTCTGCTAAATTATCAAATGTAAATGTATTTTATTTACAAATTTTATAAGGAAGCAGATTGATGGAGGTAAATTGAGTGCAATGGTTCTCTTGGATCTCCAAAAAGCTTTTGACAGTGAATCATTCAGTACTGTAAGATAAATTAAGTGTCATGTGTTTTTCAAGTATGCTGATAGCCTGGTTGAACTTTTATTAAACTGGGAGAATTCAAAGTGTAGAAATTGATGTGTTTCTCTCTGAATAAACAATTATTAATAATGGAGTTCCCCAGGGAAGTGTCTTAGGCCCCCTTTTATTCCTCCTATACATAAATGATATGCAAGCAGTTTGTGACTGTAATTTGTTCTCTGCTTTACTGGTTTCAGACGAGGATGTCAATAAAATACAAGTGATATGAGGAGTTATATAAAGTAAGAGACTGGCTCTCTGAAAATAAACTCTTATTGCATTTAGGTAAGAAACGGGATCATGTTATGTGAGTCTAAAAGTAAACTGAACAAGGTTCCTAACCTGTGTGTCAAGGTAGGGGATTGTGTAATATCAGACAGAAATAGTGTTAATTATCTTGGCTGTGTCCTTGATAATGATTTAAGTGGTGCAAGTATGGCTATGAAAACTTTAGGTAAGGCTTATGCTAGAACAAAACTTCATGCTAGATATGTTAGTTTTCTGGCTAAACAAAATGTAAAACTACTTGCATCATGTTTAGTGCAATGTCATTTTGAGTAAGCATGCATTTCTTGGATGTCTGATCTGTTCTGTGTATGGTTGGATAAGTTACAGAAATCTGAATAAATTGATATGATTTTGGGTTTGAGTAGTTTTTCCCATTGATTTATTTCTTTCCACAGCCAAAAAATAAATACAATTTCTTACTGATCCCAAACTTTTGAACGGTGGTGATTAATATTACAAAAGATATATATTTCTGTTATTTGTAACTTTCTATTAATCAAAGAATCCTGAAAAAAAATTGAGCATCAAATCATCATATTAGAATGATTTCTGAAGGATCGTGTGACACTGAAGACTGGAGTAATGATGCTAAAATTCAGCTTTGGTCACAGGAACAAATTATACTTTACTATATATTCACATATAATTCTTTTATTTATTTTTTTATTTATTGTAATAACATTTCACAACATTACTGTTTTTTTAAATGCAGCCTTTATGAGCAGAAGAGACATTTAAAAACATGCATGATAAAAGATGAATAAGGCCACTGGGAATGCCATCAAATACTACATCAAACTCTTTAGTTACAGGGATCTTATAATGATTAAGGAATTCACAGTAAAGAGATGTTCATTATTCTTAAATAACTGTCTGACCAAAATTATACCGTTATTGTACCAGTTTCTGTAAAATAAAGATTTATTGGTAACACTTTACAATACGGGTGCACTAATCTGCATTAATTCATGCTTAACTAATGCACAGATAATCATGTGTTAATGTATGACTCATGAAGTACTAAACCATTAATTAATGATTACTGCATCAGCAACTAATAAAGATTCTAAATGATTAACAGATTAAGTAATATATGAATTGTTATTAATTAAATGTGTCATAATGTATTAATTCCTTAATAACTTATTTTATTAACTAAAAGTGTAAATTAATGCGTTAATTACCACAATGGGTCAAAGCAATGTACTTCAACTTCCAGCTGTCTGCTTTAATTAATCATTAACTAATGATTTGCAAATGTATCATTATGTTATGACTTTACTTGTTGAGGCACATGACTATTAAGTAATATGCCATTTTGGTACCATGTAAACCCATAAATTGCATATTACTTAACAAATTAGTTAATAATCATGTGCCTCAACAAGTAAAGTCATAACATAATGATACATTTGCAAATCATTAGTTAATGATTAATTAAAGCAGACAGCTGGAAGTTGAAGTACATTGCTTTGACCCATTGTGGTAATTAACGCATTAATTTACACTTTTAGTTTATAAAATAAGTTATTAAGGAATTAATACATTATGACACATTTAATTAATAACAATTCATATATTACTTAATCTGTTAATCATTTAGAATCTTTATTAGTTGCTGATGCAGTAATCATTAATTAATGGTTTAGTACTTCATGAGTCATACATTAACACATGATAATCTGTGCATTAGTTAAGCATAAATTAATGCAGATTAGTGCACCCGTATTGTAAAGTGTTACCGATTTATTTTTAAACGTAATATATATATTTTTTGTTCCAAATCACAGAGTTGAGTGGAGAAAAGTTATGCTTAAAAATGAGTTTTTGATAATCTATCATTTATTTCGTCTCGTGGTGATGACGTCACCACTTTCGCGGTCGCGCGTCTCCTGAGTCTTTTGAGGTAAACAGTTCACACGTTAAATCTCGTAACTGCACTATAAAGTTTACTCAACATTTTACGGGGTCTTTTCAGAATGGTTTTCATCGTGTGTCTTTCTTTTCCCATACAAAACGGTAATGTTATAGCGAACTTCTTTGTTGTTATGAAGTTATTAGGGAATCGGATTCATGTGGACAAATTACAAGGGTTGATAATGTCATCAGCGGCTGTCTTTATATTTACATTTATATTACTGTTGTTATATTTTACTGTATCATTCTTGTATTCTCTACATTCTTGTTGAATGAGTATTGATAGTCTGTGGCTCATCACTATTATCAGAGCAGCTGAAAAGCCTCTTTATTTCATGTCAATAGATCCTGTTTTCTCCTCATTCATTATGCTGATGTCTTCAGATCTGTAAATTCACACATTAAGCTCATTTTATTGTCAACAGATTTGAGCAAACGACACGATCAGCTATTGTGACATCTGCAAGATATAGGTAAGTTTCATAATGGCTTTTATTTCAATAATCTGTGATGAACCATGTTTCATATGCAACTCAATAAAAAAAAAAAAAAAGTTGAGTTAACTGTAGCCTATTGGTGCGCCATTTGTTTCTTGCAAACCTGTAAATATATTTTTATGTTTTAATTTTTTTTTTTATTCTTAAGTGATTTCTTCTTGATTTTGTCAGATCTGCCCCTCCTCCTTCAGTGAAGCCCCTCCTCCTTCAGTGAAGCTCCTCCTCTGTCAGTGAAGCTCCTCCCACTGCAATTCACCAATAAGTGCTGAAATATTCCCATCAGCTACATGTGAAGACGAGCATCAAACCATCAGGAAGAGCTGAAATCTGCAAAGACAGAGTTTATTGAAGGACAGTGAGAACATGAGAGATCCAGAACACTGCAGAATGAAACACACTGAAGAACAAAGAGGTTGGTGTTTATTCCTGATTCTTCATTAGTGAGGCTGAAGAACATTAAAGGGCACCTATTATGTTATTTCATGTAGTGTGTAACATAGAGCTAAGTGAACAAAAACATCAAGTTTTTGTCAATATACAAGTTTTATATATGAAAGTTCACCGTAAAAAAAGTTATTGTCTCTCAAAAGTAGGAGTCGACTCTGAGTCAATTTAATGAATCGTTTTTCCAATGAGTCATTTTCCTTTTTGTTGTGACATCAAGACGAAAAATTATCAGTATAATAATAATAATAATAATAATAAAATTATTATTATTATTATCATTATTAATTCAGGGCTTAAAGTATTCCGGCATGAGGGCAGGTCCGGCCTCCGGCGCAGGCAAAATGTATTTATCAGGCTGCAAATTACAGTCGGAGGCACTTTAATCTGACTTGAATAACACACCGGTCCCCTTCAACCTACCTGTCACCACTATTGCCACCCGCTGGAGAACTCGACTGTTATATATTTGTCCCGATTTTCCGCGCATTTGTGAAAAAAACTCGCCTTTCTCGCACTTCTTACGGTCCCTGAATACATCTCACACGCAGCCTCGCTCTAACGTGCTTCTCTCGGAAACCAAAACAATGACTACGTGGATGCTGTAGCTAGTGTTAATGGCTTATTTACAACTTTAAACATCTAAAAGAAGAGGCGATGGGCGCAGGGCAGGTGGAAGACAGGCCTGTTGTTGTGGATTATGCAAAAGAAGTTTTGCAAAATGGACGCTAATGATCGACCAGACGAGTCATCGGATAAAGAGGCGAAGAGAAGCAAGTGCTACGACTAATCCACAGTGAGTGTAGAGTTTATATGCTTATTCTGTGGAGTAAAGTCGGGCGAACGGGGTCGCTGCGTCGCCGCGCTTATCACCGGCGCTAAAATAAGCACTAAAAGGCTCTGTCGCTCTCATGATTTTATTCGCTGCATCGGATCTGTCCATCCCCGGTACCCCACACGAGAGCACGGTGTCGGACCATCCCCGCTCCGCTACGTGCCGTGCGCGCGGTGAGACAGGTGTGCACTGGAAAGACACTCTGGGTAGTGCCACCCCTTTAAAGAATTTCTGGCTCCGCCACTGTGCTGGAGACCACTGTATTGTGTGTTTTAGGTTATCTTTGCCAATAAAATGTATTCAAATCTGAATTACACAACATTGTTTTGGCTGTCAATCACGATGGGAGAGTAGACGAGTTACAGCATGTCCACCATATCTTGTGGGGGTTTTGCATTAAGCCATTTGTGGTGCCCTTACCACATTGTGCCTCATATACTGTAAATGTTAGACCCAGTGACAGGCTGGCATAAATGGCTTGCATAATACTAAGTAAGGAGGCCATAATATTTTTGACTCATGGCTGAAGTTAAGTTTCTCCAGCTCTCCCAAGGTTGGCAAAAAAAATGCATCTCAATATGCATCAGATTGATGCTTTTAAAATATGGAATTTTCAAAATGTTCTTCCCGGGGGATCATGCCCCCGGACCCCCCTAAAGGGGTAATATCCTTCTCACCTTTTTCACCCCTGACCCATTTTCATGCCTGAAACGGGCTTGGTAAAAGTCCTGGTTGAGCCACAGAAAGTTCAGGCTCAGGATTTTTTAGACAAAAGGTGAAAGTCTCCCCTACAGCTAATCCAATCAATCTAACGCTTCAACGGGCCAGGGGCTCCGAAAGCCATTTGGCCTCCGAAAGGTGAGAATCTCAGTGATCTGACTCATTTAAAACACAATAGAGAAAACAGGACTGGCCGGAAAGGAGACTCTTGCTGGAGACTCAATAATCATCTGAAATCAGTCTACTAAACTTTATCAGTTTATATACTATTGCAGTGGAAAAACTAAATTAAACATTTAATAAATTTGTAATCCTACACCAGCTGTGCATTAAAGATTAAAGAAAATAGTCCATGTTATAACGAGCAACGAAAATATAACCATGTTATAACGAGCACACTCGGCCCTTAAGAGAGCAGCCAGAAAAATGGAGCGCAACTGGAAGAAAACAAAACTAGAGGTATTTCGCATTTCATGGAAGGAGAGCTCGATTGCATACAGAGAGGCCTTAAAAGCTGCTAGATCTGCTTATTTTTCAACCCTATTAGAAGAAAATAAACATAATCCTAGGTATTTATTTGAAACAGTGGCTAAACTAACGAAAAATAAATCCTCAACCCCAGAAGTTTCCAAGCAACACAGCAGTAATCACTTTATGAACTTCTTTACTAACAAGATTGATAATATCAGGGAGAAAATTATAACTATGCAACCGTCCACTACAGTATCGCATCAGGCAGTGCATTGTAGTCTCCCTGAGGAAAAATTTGATTCATTCGTTGCTATAGGAGAGGAAGAATTTACTAAACTCATTAAATCATCTAAACCTACAACATGTATGTTAGACCCTATACCGACTAAGCTACTGAAAGAGATGCTTCCAGAGGTCACAGATCCTTTTCTTAATATCATTAATTCATCTTTGTCACTAGGATATGTACCGAAAAACTTTAAGCTGGCTATGATTAAACCGCTTGTTAAAAAAACGCAACTTGATCCTACAGAATTAGTCAATTACAGGCCGATCTCGAATCTACCCTTTCTGTCGAAGATATTAGAAAAAGCAGTATCTTCACAACTGTGTTCATTTTTAGAAAGAAATGATATCTGCGAGGATTTCCAGTCAAGATTTAGACCGTACCATAGTACTGAGACTGCTCTCATTAGAGTCACAAATGATTTGCTCTTATCATCCAATCGTGGTTGTATCTCTCTATTAGTGTTACTCGATCTTAGTGCTGCGTTTGACACCATTGACCACAACATTCTTTTAAATAGACTCGAAAATTATGTTGGCATTAGTGGAATTGCATTAGCATGGTTTAAATCATACTTATCTGACCGTTATCAGTTTGTAGCAGTAAATGAAGAGATGTCTTATCGATCACAAGTTCAGTATGGCGTACCACAAGGCTCAGTACTAGGACCGCTGCTGTTCACTCTGTACATGCTACACACACTCACTCACACACACACACACACACACACACACACACACACACACACACACACACACACACACACACACACACTCTGTACATGCTACCATTAGGTGATATCATTAGGAAACATGGAATTAGTTTTCACTGTTATGCTGATGATACTCAGCTGTATATTTCTTCACAATCTAACGAAAACTACCAATTCACAAAATTAACGGAATGCATAGCTGATATAAAAAATTGGATGACTAGTAATTTCCTACTACTTGTAGGGACCCCTAAAATAAATATGCCTTTTGTTTTGAAGTATTTTAAAGTATTGAATATTTGTGCTTTTCATCTTAAAAATATATCTAAATTACGCCTGTTAGAGCCAAAATGCTGCTTTGTATTTGGGTTGTAATTCCGTTGTTTAACACTGGTTGGCGTATGTCTGTAACTTGGCCTTAGGTATAAAGGTAGCAGATACAATGTTGTTTACAGGTGTTTGACCCGGAAGGGCAAAGGGTTTTTGACCGCTTGCGCGCGGCGCTCTGTATTGTTACACTGATGGAAACTATGGACAATGCTGTATTAAAATAAATGGACCACTGTGGATTTCAACTTTCGTCTTTATGCATTTGGTTTAGCACAGGGCAATCAAGTGAGCGTAGTAACATAGCGTGTCAAACACGCCTTCCCCGGGTTCAAACAACTAAGTAGTTCGGCATTAAAACGAACTCCTTAATATTAGTCAAAAACCGTGCATCAACTCGGACCTTGTTTACAAACGTCGGAGTCTTCGGCATGCATGCATGGAATTGAGAGCAGCCGAAGAGCCGTCGGTTTCTTTGTGGATTATTGTTTGGATATAACGTGGGCTTTCTGGTGATAAGGAGTTGGTTGGATACCGAAATCAGACCACGGAGTACAAGGGACCATCTGATGACTGCACGGCGCCCAACGAAAGAGGTATTTGTAGCGCTACAATCTTTAATGGCCATTTAAATTGTGTGCACACATACCCGGGTATAAAAAAAACAAAAACAAGCACACGTGTTAAACACCGGCAGATTGACCGGAGACTTTTTATGACTTTGCGAACTTTGCGTTAGACCTACGGACTTAAAAGCGAATCGTTTGACATATTGTTTATCATGGATAAACAATCTCCCGTGATTGAACAGACTGCAATGCAAGCTGTTAGTAAACCCAGCAGTGTTAGTGTTGGTGATCACAAGGTTTCTAAACGTGCAGAATTGCTTGTTGATAAACTAACTACGTTGCAAGCAGATAGAAAGTCTAAACTGGACAACGCCAGCATAATTAGAAAATCAATGCAAGGTTTAAAAAATCAAAAATCACAGTTACAAAATGCTCTGAAGGAACTAATAGAAACATGTAACGATGCAAAACGTATTCATGAGTCTTTGTTGAGTTTATTGCCTATTGATGAAAAGGAAAAACATGAAACTTGGTTTAAAGCAAAGATGATAGCTAACAATGATGTTATTTCTGAAACAAAGGGCTTTGTTGCAAAGTGTTCTGAAAATGGTAATTTTGCTTTGTCAACTGTGTCACCTGAAATGTTTGATGCTGGTTTAAATGTAAATGCTCATGTAAGGCCTAAAGAAAATGTGGGTTTTAAAGCTGTACATGAAAATGGCAACGGTGGGGATGGTGTCAATCAAAATGACAGTGCGTCTAATATCAGTAGCAAACGGTCACGTAAAAGTGTTAGCAGTGGAAGATCCAGCACGTCCTCAGCTAGGATAAAGGCTGAGGCCGAAAGAGCTGCACTGGTGGCAAGAGCTGCAGCTTTGAAAGAAAGATACGCTCTTGAGGAACAGGAACAGCAACTGAGGAGGAGAAGGGAGCAGCTTGATGTAGATGCAGAGTTGGCTGCATCTGCTGCTAGGTTGTCTGTGCTACAGGCCGCCGATCAGAAAGGTTGTTCAGTAGCATCCTCAAATGGCATGAATTCATATGTGGAAAAAGAAAAAAGGAAAATGCAATCAAGAAGTGTCTTAAACCCTACAACAAAGGAATTTCAACCTTGATTATCAAAGCTAACACAACATGTCTCCGTCAAAGGACCGCTACCACCTAACAACCCGTTGTCACCAGACGTGCTTAAAAGGCAAACTGAGCTGTGGTGTAGGGATGCCTCTAAACATCAGTACGATCCACGTGAGCTACAGCAAGGAACATTGGAACCAGCCGAGTATCAGCAGCAGGTGACAACCGTGAAACAACACGAACCGCAAAGGCTTTACACAGACCAGTCAGCCAATGGAACTCATTCCCCAGATCTACTGGCCATTATGCAAAGACAAAATGACATCACCGTGGTTCCCTGGTTCGTCAACATCATGTATCATCTCTGCCATTAAGAGAGATTCCTGTGTTTGATGGGGACCCTCTCCAGTTCAGATCGTTCACCAGAGCCTTTGAACAAGGTGTGGAAAGCAAAGCTGGAAGTGCAGACTGTCTTTATTATCTAGAGCAGTTCACTAGAGGTCAGCCACAAGAGTTGGTGTGTAGCTGTCAGCATATGGCGCCTGATCATGGCTACAAAGTGGCAAAAGGTCTGCTGCAGGAACACTTTGGCAATCCATACAAGGTCGCCACAGCTTATATGAAAAAGGCATTGGCCTGGCAAGTGGTTAAGGCAGAGGATTTAAGAGCACTACAGGACTATTCATTGTTTTTACGTGGCTGCTGCAATATAATGGGGGAGCTTCATTATGTGCAGGAACTGGACACGCCTGTCAATATGAGGACCATTATCTCCAAGCTGCCATATAGGATGAGAGAGCAATGGAGAACTACAGCTCATGACATCATGGAAAGGTCTCATGACCGAGCCCACATTAATGACTTGGTCCAGTTTATTGAACGCCGTGTCAAAATCCTTTCCGACCCTCTGTTTGGCGACATACAGGATCCACATACTTCCTCGGCACCAAGGCTTCCTTCACGGTTTAATTCACAGCCCAGGAGCTATGTAAGGGGTAACATTGTTGCTGCTGCTGTGACTGAAGAGTTGTTTGAGGATGTAAAGGAGCAACCGTTGGGTACAGAGCACATGGAGGAAGCTAAGTGCCTTTGGTGTGATCGTCGCCACCTTGTGGAGGAGTGCAAGCAATTTAAAGGTAAAATGCATAAGGAGAAGATTCTCTTCCTGAGACAAAAGGGAGTTTGTTTTGCATGTCTACGCACCGGCCACATGAGCAGGGACTGTGAGGGTCGCTTGGCATGTTAAATCTGTGGACAATCTCACCCTACTGTGTTACACATTAAAAGACAAGTGACTCAGGAACAGTTAACAGCTTCACCTGGCCAGCAACAGTCCTCTCCTCAAACATGTGGACATACAGGGGCCGGTAAGGACCAGAGTGTGTTATCCATTCTTCCTTTCAAGGTGAAGTCGGCAAAGGGAAGCCAGGTAATAACAACATATGCTTTTCTAGATCCGGAAAGTTCCGCCACATTCTGCTCTGAACATCTGATGCGGAAGTTGAACATCACAGGCAAAGCAACAAGCTTCATGTTGCACACAATGGGGCAAGAAAGGGTCGTTTCATCATTTTGTTTGTCAGGTTTGGAGGTGTCTAATTTGGACGGTAATGATTATTATACCCTCCCTGAGGTATTTACACAGAAAGAAATGCCAGTCACTGTGGATAATATGATACGGTCGGAGGATCTGGCTAAGTGGCCTCATCTATCAAGTGTGCGCATCCCAAGTGTGAAGGCAGATGTTGACCTCTTAATCGGAACTAACGCACCCAAGGTATTAGAACCCTGGGAGGTCATTAATAGCAGCCAGGATGGCCCGTACGCTATTAGGACAGTGTTGGGATGGGTGGTTAATGGCCCACTGAGTGGAAACAGTGATGCATCATTATCCTCAGCCACAGTGAACCATATCTCTCTGCAAAGGCTCGAAGAAATGCTTGTCAGTCAATACAACCATGACTTCAGTGAGAAGGCTGCAGAGGAAAGGGAAATGTCTCGAGACGACATCAGATTTATGGAGATCATGGAGGATTCAGCAGTGCTGCAAGATGGAAGGTACTGTTTAAAGTTACCCTTCAAGAAAAAGGATGTTTCTCTGCCTAATAACTTGGTTGTGGTGAAGCAAAGGATGCAGGGCTTAAGAAGAAGGTTCTTGAGTAATGACAGCTTGCACCAGGAGTATGCACAGTATGTGAACGGCCTTATCGCTAACACCTATGCAGAGCTTGTGCCCCAGCAGAAGCTTCAGGGTGAGCCTGGAAGAGTGTGGTACATTCCCCACCATGTGGTCCACCACCCAAGGAAAAGAACACTTCGGGTTGTGTTTGATTGTGGAGCCACTTTTCAAGAAGTAACCTTGAATAAGGAGCTGCTTCAGGGCCCTAACCTCACCAGCTCGCTGCTTGGGGTCTTGTTTCGTTTCAGAGAGGAACCTGTAGCATTCATGGGCGATATACAAGCCATGTTCCACCAGGTAAAGGTTGCAGAAGAAGACCGGGACTTCCTCCGTTTTCTCTGGTGGCCAAATGGAGATGTTACCCAGGACTTGGTGGAGCATAGGATGACCGTTCACTTGTTTGGTGCTGTGTCCTCTCCCAGCTGTGCAAGCTATGCACTGAGGAAAAGCGCTGATGATCATCAGTCTGAGTTTGCTGCCAATGTATGTCAAGCCATCAAGAAAAACTTTTACGTGGACGACACATTGAAGAGCTCCTCCACCGAAGGGGATGCTATCCAGATGATCCAAGACCTAACTTTACTGTGCCAGAAAGGAGGTTTTGTCTTGGAGAAGTGGATTAGCAACAGCCGCGCCGTCTTGCATGCCATCGCTACAGAGCGAAGGGCTAAGGATTTAAAGGAGTTGGATCTGGATCGGGACAAGCTGCCAGTGGAGAGAGCTCTGGGTCTATTGTGGTCTGTAGAAACCGACTCCTTCAAATTTAAGATCGAAGTGAGGCAACAGGCACTTACCAGACGTAGTATGCTGTCAACCATCTGCTCAGTGTATGACCCCCTAGGCTTCCTGGCACCAGTGACACTGCCTGCAAAGGTGATGCAGCAGGAACTATGCCGAAGAGGATGTGCATGGGATGATACCTTGCCATCTGACATCTTAAACCAATGGAAAGTATGGTTGGAAGACCTGGACCAGCTCAATTCTTTTGAGGCACCAAGATGTGTCAAGCCAGTGGACTTCGGTGAGGTCGCCGAAGCCCAGCTGCATCACTTCGCTGACGCCAGTGAAGCTGGTTATGGGACTGTTACATACTTGAGGATGCTGAGCCAGCAACGTCACATCCGAGTTTCCTTTCTGCTTGGCAAGGCTAGGGTGACACCGTTGAAGACCATCACTATTCCACGACTGGAGTTAACAGCAGCAGTTTTTGCTGTATGTGTAGACTCAATGCTAAAGTTGGAATTAAACTTCAGGTTGGAAGATTTGGTCTTTTGGACAGACAGTACTTCCGTTATAAAGTACATCAAGAATGAGGATAGACGGTTTCACACATTTGTGGCTAATAGAATTTCAACCATCCGAGAGGCATCAGAACCCTGGCAATGGAGGCATGTCTGCTCCAAGGACAATCCGGCTGACGACGCATCGAGGGGGTTGATGGCTGCAGACTTTCTACAGACCAACAGGTGGTGGGAAGGTCCTACATTTCTGTGGGAGCAGGAGGAGGACTGGCCTAACACTGCCCTGGATGCTTCATTGAATCCTGATGACCAAGAGGTGAGAAGAGAGGCCACAACAAATGCGATCAATGTGTGTGACTTAGTCAAGCCCACTGACCAGCTTGTTAGCTACTTTTCTGACTGGAGGAAGCTCAAGAGGACAGCCGCTTGGTTTCTCCGTTTGAAGGCAGTGTTGTTGGAAAAGGCTCGCTGGAGAAAACGGCTAAAGGAGCCTTTGGTAATCCAGTCAGAGGAAACTAGTCAATCCAGTTCAAGGCAGACTGATGGGAAAGGGTTCATTGTGATTCCTAGGAGTAAAACCTTGACTGTAGATGACTTGTCAGAAGCAGAGGCTGTAGTGATTAAATATTGCCAGCAGAAACGATTTGAGGAGGAGATTGCTTCATTGTCCTCTAAGAAGGCAGCGGTGAGTCGTCAGAGTCCAATATATAGGCTGGACCCTGTCCTAGTTGATGGTTTATTGAGGGTTGGAGGAAGGCTGAGTAGGGGAGCGATGCCTGAGGAAGTTAAACATCCCATTATCCTCTCCAAAGAGCAGCATGTAGCAACGCTCATCCTCAAATATGTTCATCAGAGTCTGGGCCATGCTGGACGTGCTCACGCGTTGTCATCAGTAAGGAAGAAATTCTGGATTACTAAGGCGAATGCGGCCGTCCGAAAAGTTATTACTGAGTGCAGCTTCTGTAGGCGCTACAATGGAGGTCTTCTGGAACAAAAGATGGCTGATCTTCCAGAGATGAGAATTCAGCCAGACCTCTACCCCCTTTTACCAACACGGGAGTGGACTTTTTTGGTCCCTTGGAAGTGAGGAAAGGAAGAGGAATTTGTAAACGGTATGGAGTTATACTTACCTGTTTAGCCAGCAGAGCTGTCCATCTAGAAGTTGCGGCGTCCTTGGAAACTGACGCCTGTATCAATGCTCTGCGGCGCTTTATAAGCAGAAGAGGGCAAGTAACTCACCTGGTGTCTGACAACGGTACAAACTTTGTTGGGGCGAACCGAGAACTGAAGGAAGCTCTCGTTGCACTTAACCATCAGCAGATTGAAGGAGTCCTTTCCCAAGTTGGAATTCGCTGGAGTTTTAACCCACCAGCTGGGTCCCATCATGGCGGTGTGTGGGAGAGGATGATCCGCATCGTAAGAAAAGTCCTTAGCCCTGTCCTACGTCAGCAGACGCTAGATGATGATGGTTTGCATACAGTGTTCTGTGAAGCAGAAGCCATCTTGAACGACCGGCCACTTACCAAACTGTCAGATGATCCAAATGATTTGGAATCACTTACACCCAACCATCTACTTTTGCTTAAGGGGAAGCCAGCCTTACCACCTGGATTGTTCAAGCCTCATGACCTCTACGTAAGAAGAAGGTGGAGACAGGTGCAATACCTCTCAGACTTGTTTTGGAAGAGATGGGTGAGGGAGTACCTGCCTCTACTTCAAGAGAGGCAAAGGTGGAACGACAAGAAGAGGAGTTTGAAGACTGGAGATATTGTGGTCGTCATGGATGCTTCGGCCCCTCGTGGTTCTTGGTCACTCGCCAGAGTACTTGAAGTTTTTCCTGATAAGCAGGGCTTGGTATGCTCTGTGAAGTTGCAGACAAAATCTAATATCATTGAGAGACCCGTGACCAAACTTTGTTTGGTGTATGGGGTTTAAATGTGAAGATATCAATTTGATTTTCATGATATTTACTTGGTTCCTTTGTTTCATTTGTTTGAATTGTTGTGTCTGCCGATCATCAACAATTAGGGGCCGGTGTGTTAGAGCCAAAATGCTGCTTTGTATTTGGGTTGTAATACCGTTGTTTAACACTGGTTGGCGTATGTCTGTAACTTGGCCTTAGGTATAAAGGTAGCAGATACAATGTTGTTTACAGGTGTTTGACCCGGAAGGGCAAAGGGTTTTTCACCGCTTGTGCGCGGCGCTCTGTATTGTTACACTGATGGAAACTATGGACAATGCTGTATTAAAATAAATGGACCTCTGTGGATTTCAACTTTCGTCTTTATGCATTTGGTTTAGCACAGGGCAATCAAGTGAGCGTAGCCGAGGCCAGCATTTATCCCATATAAAGTTACCATAAAGTTCGCAGCTTTAAAAAACAATCATCATTCCTAATGCCGAAACATGACAGCCAATACGAGTCAGAGTAACGTTAGGGCAGAAATGTTTTCAAAGTCTTTTACACCGCGAGTCTGACAACTGGACACACACTGCCGAACAAAGAACCGCACGTCGGAAAGCAAGCCTGAGGTAAGTTAGTTTACAATGTTAACTGTCCTGTCAGATACAGACAGCGATGTTGCCAATGTAATTATTTTTAATTTTGACATAGAAGTGGACGAGATGATATCGCGAGCGGGCGCGGGCGCCGTGAGCGCTGAGCGAGCAGGAACAGTGCAGTGTTATTCATTGCGCGGCTCGCGAGCCTCATGTGGCTCGCCAAGCTTTAATTTGTGGTATATGCCGCATCCTTCTTACCTTTTTTACCCCTGACCTGTTTTCATGCCTGAGTTTAGCTCCGCAGTGCTTGAGCGAGCTCTTAACGCATTATAGTCCTTCACGCCTATTGAGATCTCAAAATTCCGGCCAGTTGATAATACCTAGAATATCTAAATCGACTGCTGGCGATAGGTCCTTCTCCTATTTAGCACCAAATCTCTGGAACAATCTTCCTACCATTGTCCAGGAAGCAGACACACTCTGTCAGTTCAAAGCTAGACTAAAAACACATCTCTTTGGCCTAGCATACACATAACACTTTATAGACTTCTATAATCCAATGTTAGAATTACAATGTTGCAATTAACAACAGAGCTCAAACTATGTGCTATTTATTTTTAGATATAATAATCAACACTCAAATAAAAAAAATGTACTGTAAATTGCACATACGGCAGGTTTTGCTTGCTAAATCTAATTATAAAGTACATTTTCTAGTCCAAGTCATTGGACAGAAATGGAATCATTTACTCAGTGGCTGTTGTTTTCATGACAAATTTATTTAAACATACAATAAATAATCAAAACATTATTAACAGGTTAAGTAAATATAATGAATAGACTAATATAGCGCATATATGAAATGCCTCTCTAAATGCAACACTAAAAGCTGGAGGTAAATGTCAGAAATTATTCTCAAGCTGTTTTATTGATTTCTTTCCGCAGTTGAAACACTGGTTGAGAGACGTAAACATATCGATCTATTGTCTCTTCTTCTTCTGCACATTTTACTGTTAGCAAACAGCATTACAGCATGCCTAGTGTCATGCCCCCTTCTGGATTTGAGCCTGGATCGCCTGTGACTTAATGTATTTGTCGTGCGACTGCATGCGCCGAACCATGACATCCGTACCGAACGGTTCTGTGTGAAAACATGTACTGTTGCACCCCTAAAATATAGTCACAAACTTGCAATGGTCTCCCACATATTTTTTACAATACTAACTGTCCGTGGTTGGTAGTGATGGATGGTAATTAGGGCTGCACGATTTTTCTCCATGGGAATTGAGATCACGATTCTCTTACACGATTCTCATTTTTTCAAACAAAATTTATTGCATTCAAGTACAAAAAAAACAACAACAAAAAAACAAAGGACATTCAGTATAATAAAGTGCAGGAGTAACAAAAATTGTCTCTTTTCTTTATTTTAGACCCCTTAAAGTGAATAATTTTAAGCTTTATGTTGTTGAACATAAGAGAACATTAATAGCCTAAATAAAAATAACTAAATAGAACCTGTGCTTTTTGCTCCAATTGGCACAGAATGTACATAGCACTTACATCTACTGTGTTTACGGGAATACTCGACTTGGCATTTTGAAATATTTCTGTGTTTATTTGGCCGTTTAGGCGCGCAACCGAAGACAAAGACTGCTTGGCTGTTTTTTCTGCAGAGATCTGAATGCAGGGAAATACACGGAAGTGAATTGCCATGATTAAGAAATGAGATCGCATTTATGTTTGAATCGAGATTTTGATTTTTTTTCGATTAATCGTGCAGCCCTAGTGGTAATAGATGAGAAATATACAGTTTTACACCAGCATGCTGATAATGTTTCTTTATTCGACAAAGCCACTAAAGCCTGAACCACTGCCTGAGGACGCCCGCACATCTCCCTCTCAAAAGCATTTGCCTTCCCACGAGAAATTTTGCGTTTACTCGCAAATATCTCTGAGGTTTTGTGAGTATCAAAAAGTTTCTTGCGGGAACACAAAAGCATTGAAATATTATTTCCTCCCATCATAATATCCAATTATTAGGGGCTCTATAGATTTGTGCCTTTAATGAATAAATAAAAATAATGTCTAGTACATTAATGTACTCCTTTCATGGAAAATTCCAGGGACATAATGGATCAAAATAATCATAATCTTGTATAACAGTTGTTTGAACAAAACTCAGTACTTTCTGCCATTACATCTGGGTTTTATTTTTTATTTTTTCACTACATCATTTTTCTTTTATTGATTTACTGAGCACTTTTTTAACTTTAGTTTCAGGCCCGATGGATGAAAATGAAGAAGTGAATGAAGTGGAGAAACATCAAAGAAGATCTCAGAAATCTTTCACTTGCACTCAGTGTGGAAAGAGTTTCACACGCAAACGGAGTCTCGAGATTCACATGAGGATCCACACTGGAGAGAAACCGTTCACATGTGATCAGTGTGGGAAGAGTTTTAGACAACAAGGACACCTTCAGGAACACATGAAGATCCACACTGGAGAGAAACCGTTCACATGTGATCAGTGTGGGAAGAGTTTTACACAACAAGGAACCCTTCAGGAACACATGATCATCCACACTAGAGAGAAACTGCATGAATGTGATCAATGTGGTAAAACATTTTTGTGGGCTTCAGCCCTGAAGAGACACATGACAGTTCATTCACAGGAGAAACCACATTCATGTTCTTTGTGTGGAAAGAGTTTTTCACGTCTGCAGAGTTTAAAAGAACATCAGAAAATACACACTGGTGTAAGAAATCATATGTGCTTTGAGTGTGAGAAGACTTTTATCACAGCTGAAGATTTGAAACGGCACCAGAGAATTCACACTGGAGAGAAACCTTACAAGTGTTCACACTGCGACAAGAGATTCAGTGTGTCAGGATCCCTAACAAAACATGAGAGGATCCACACTGGAGAGAAACCTTACAAGTGTTCACACTGTGACAAGAGATTCAATCGGTCAGGATCCCTGAAAACACACGAGAGGATCCACACTGGAGAGAAACCGTATCACTGCACTGCATGTGGGAAGAGCTTCACTCAATCATCTGCTCTACACAGTCATACAAAAACTCACATTAAGTAGCTTATATTCAGTTCCAGCACTTTCAAGTGCGATGCCACCTCTCTTTCCTATTAGTTTGTCTAAACCAGCCTCAACCACGGCTGTAGCCAGTTATGAAGTCACCGAGCTCCAGACTTCAGTATACTTCCAAGGTGTATATAATAAAGGTTGTGAAATAATTCCCTAATATAGTATTAACTCTACTTTAGTGCTGCAAGGATATTGCACAGCTTCAAGATCTCCTCGTCTGAGCTCTGCGTTCTGTCGCCGCTCATCAACATCAGAATATTGAGATGACCAATTAAAGTAGATGGGCTTTATGTTCACAGAAGCTGCTGAGCGCATATTCTAGCGCTTCAGTTAACAGTCATGAAGTGTGAGATCAAATATAGCTAAACTAAACATTTCATATTTGACAGCTATTTTAGGATAGAAATGATAAGTGACCATAACGAAAATACGATTACGAAAATAATCAAGAAAACTGATGTACCGGTATATGAATATCAGTTGAGCCTATGTTTACTTTCTTCATTGATACAGACAAAAATCAAAAGAATATCAGAGAAAGCTCAGCTTTAGGAGGGGAAGAGACAGACCATAGTAGAGGGACTGAGAGAAAAAAAGAAAGAGTGATGGAGATGAAGAGAGAGCAGATATTAACAATCTACTGCCCACTGACATGATTTTAAAGCTATTACTATTTAAAGCTATTACTAAGCTATTACTTTGTTTAGCCTTCATATGTCTTGAAATGCACATATGTAAATCAGAGAAATCAAAATTTTCTCAGGGGAGCGATTCTAAAACTCTACAGCTCTGGCCACAACGATCGAAAGTATAAACAAAACATTGTCAAAATGTCACATTAAATAGTTTATCTTTAAGAACAGCAGTTTTAACTGTGAGATTCACATCAACTCGAAGATGAAGTTCCTTCCCAAAGAGCAATATCGCATATATAATGTTGCTTAATATAATCTATATGTTTAAAAGTACAAGTGTTTTTTTTACTAACTGTTCTTGCTCAGGAAGCTGAAGAAGAGGCTGATTGAGATGCTTTATTATCTTGTTAGTCAATAAAGAGAGAGATCTGTCTTATTTGCTTCCAATTTTACTTTCTTTTTGTATTTTCTGCACCAAGTATTAAACTTTTATTGTCCATTTTTATTGTCTGCTCCTTCTTACATCAAGAATAAATAATTTGATAATTTTACTTCAGTTACATCTAAAAGTCATGCTGAGTAGAAATACATAATCATGTTTCTCTTGGTCCCTTCAAAGTTACATTGGATTTTCTCCTCAGCGTAAAGGTTAAGAGGCCCATCTATCACTGTTTTACAAATGTTTGTAGAGTTAGTTTCTAGAGTAAATATATAGGCTTTAATCTGTATCTCGCATCTTCACGAAAGTCGTCGAGGCAGCCCTTGTGCCACTCCGGCAACACGGGGTTCGCATCCTGAACTATCTCAACGACTGGCTGATCCTAGTTCACTCTCGAGACCAGGTTTGCGAACACAGGGACATGGTGCTCTGGCACGGCGCCCGTTTGGGCCTTCGGGTATGCTTGTATGCTTGGCTCTGCACCATTTCTAGGCGTTGCTCAAGGACCAACACGTAGTAGTCCGTTCAGACAACACGGCGACAGTAGTGTATATCAACCAACAAGGTGGTTTACATTCCCGCCGTATGTCGCAACTCACCCGCCATCTCCTCCTATGGAGTCAGAAGCATCTGAGGTCGCGTCAAGCCATTCACATTCCAGGAGAGCTGAACCGTGCGGCCGACGAGCTCTCATGGGTTAAACCACTTCCTGGAGAATGGAGACTCCATCCCCAGACAGTTCAGCTGATTTGGGAACAGTTTGGCGATGCACAGGTTGATCTCTTTGCCTCCCTAGACTCTTCCCACTGCCCCTTGTTTTATTCCCTGACAGAGGGGACCCTCGGCACGGATGCACTAGCGCACAGCTGGCCGCGGGGCCTCTGCAAGTATGCGTTTCCCCCTGTGATCCTTCTTGCACAGGTCCTGTGCAAAATCAGGGAGGATGAAGAGCAGGTCCTTTTGGTTGCGCCTTATTGGCCCACACGGACTTGGTTCTCTGAACTGGTACTCCTCGTGACAGACCCTTCCTAGCCAATCCCTCAGAGACGGGACACCCTCTGGCACCCACGTCCCGATCTGTGGTACCTGCATGTGTGGGTCCTGGACGGGACGCGTCAGGTGTGAATACCATCAATTCTGCTAAGGCCCTGTTCACAAGACACACCTATGACTGCATGTCTGCGTTGACTGCGTTGAAGTGGAACCTCGTCGTCTCCTGGTGTTCTTCTCACAGAGAAGACCCTAGAAAATGCACGGTCGGGTCCGTGCTCTCCTTCCTCAAGAATGGTTAGAACGAAGGCTGTCTCCTTCCACCCTGAAGGTTTACGTAACTGCAATCTCTGCGCACCACGACCTTGTGGAGTCGAAAACGGTGGGACAGCATGACCCAGTCATCAGGTTCCTGAGGGGGGCGAGAAGACTAAGGGCCTGTCCCAATACCTCCCCTTACCCTAGATTTCTGCCCTAACCCTTGTTTTTGCGCGTTCTTGTGTAGGGGTAGGGTGTCCCAATACTCTAAAGAGCAAGGGGGAGTGCTATTCTCCCCTTAAAATCAACCCTCAAAACATAGTGAGGCCCGATGCAGGCTTAAAACGAAGTGGAAGATGAAATTACGC
This sequence comes from Scardinius erythrophthalmus, assembly GCF_964197995.2. Classification (NCBI taxonomy): domain Eukaryota; kingdom Metazoa; phylum Chordata; class Actinopteri; order Cypriniformes; family Leuciscidae; genus Scardinius; species Scardinius erythrophthalmus. The sequence goes on along the minus strand of NC_138234.1, from coordinate 3,483,876 downwards.
AGGATACCTTGCGGCCTCAGCAAGCCGGTGAATTTTTTTAAACAAGATGGCGGACACCGCTGGAAAGGAACAATTAAATTGTAGATATATTTTCGCAAATAAGCATGTTCAAATTTCTAAATATGTTGGAATATGTTACTTTGATGCACATCCAAAGGACTGTTAAGTTTTGAACACTAATGTTAGAAAATATTTCACAAAGCTATCTCTATGATGTTGATGATATCTGCCGAGTGCTTCGAGAGAGTCTGCCCATCAAATATACATCTGATCTGGGTAGTTTATCTAATTTTATTTTCGATTTTGGCTTCCAAGGATTATAAAAAGAAGATGTGAGGTAAAACTATTAAAAACTAGCCGTGTTCGTCTAGTGCTTCATCTTTTTCTTCACATCGCGCTGTCACTTTTCCCTAACGTTAAACCCAAACAGCACTGAGCACAATCAAATCAAATCAAATCAAATCAAGTATATTTGTATAGCGCTTTTCACAATACAGATTGTATCAAAGCAGCTTCACAGTATTAAAATAAAATAATACAACAAAGTTTGTTTCTAGTGGAATTTATTGATTGATAGAATAAAATAAAATATCCCCAAAATATCCCCAACTGAGCAAGCCAAAGGCAACAGTGGCAAGGAACCGAAAAACTCCATCAAGTGACCTAATGGTGTCCTAAAACTCCATCAGGTGACCTAATGGAGAAAAAAAAACCTTGGGAGAACCCAGGCTTAGTCAGGGGCCAGTTCTCCTCTGGCATTTATGAACTAGAGGCCGGATTGTAGTTTGAAACTGTGAGATTAACAATATTATATGAATGCCTGGCTGAAAAGATGCGTCTTTAATCTAGTTTTAAACTGGGAGAGTGAGTCCGAGCAACGAACAGTATCAGGAAGGCTATTCCAGAGTTTTGGAGCCAAATGTGAAAATGCTTTCCCTCCTTTGGTTGATCTGGATATCCTAGGTATGACCAAAAGCCTCGAATTTATTGATCTTAAAGAGCGCGGTGGATTATAGGGTGATAGAAGATCCGTTAAATAGACTGGAGCTAAGCCGTTTAGGGCTTTATAAGTCAGTAGCAATACCTTATAATTAATACGGAACTTTATAGGTAGCCAATGTAGTGATGATAAAATCGGTGTTATATGATCATATTTTCTTGATCTAGTAAGAACTCTAGCGGCTGCATTTTGGACTAACTGTAGCTTGTTTATTGAGGATGCAGGACAACCGGCTAATAAAGCATTACAGTAATCTAATCTCGAGGTCATGAATGCATGAACTAACTTTTCTGCATCAGAAACTGATAGCATATTACGTAGCTTAGCAATGTTTCTAAGGTGGAAAAAGGCTGTTTTTGTAACATACGAAATATGATTTTCAAAAGACAGGTTACAATCGAGTATAACACCCAGGTCTTTTACTGTAGAGGATAAAGTAACAGGACATCCTACGATGTCAAAGTTGTATTGTGAGAGGTTCTGTGGGCGGTTTTTTGAACCGATAAGTAGTACCTCTGTCTTGTCTGGATTTATTAAAAGAAAATTACGCGTCATCCAATCTTTTATATCTTTAACACACTCTGTCAATTTGGATAATTTAGCGTTTTCATCTGGCCGTGATGAAATATAGATTTGAGTGTCATCAGCATAACAATGGAAACTAATTCCATGTTTCCTTATAATATTTCCAAGTGGCAGCATATATATTGAGAATAACAGAGGGCCCAACACAGATCCCTGCGGCACTCCATAGTTTACTGGAATTATGATCGATTTTTCTCCATTTAAATAGACAAAATGGTAGCGGTCTGATAAGTATGATTTGAACCAGCTTAATGCTTGTCCTTGAACACCAGTATAATTTTGTAGTCGATCTAAGAGTATTGTATGATCTATAGTATCGAACGCAGCACTTAGATCAAGTAAAACTAGTATTGAGATGCAGCCTTGGTCAGAAGCTAAGAGTAAATCATTTGTGATTTTAACGAGCGCAGTTTCAGTGCTATGATGCGGCCTGAATCCTGACTGAAACTTTTCATAGATATCATTTTCTTGCAAGAAAGAGCCCAGTTGAGTGGACACAACTTTTTCTAGTATTTTAGACATAAAAGGTAGATTTGAAATGGGTCTATAATTTGCTAGATTATGCGGGTCTAATTGTGGTTTCTTAATGAGAGGTTTTATCACTGCCAGTTTAAATGTTCTTGGAACATGACCTAAAGATAAAGACGAGTTAATAATATTGAGGAGAGGCTCTTCCACTGCAGGTAACACTTACTTCAGTAGTTCAATCAGTGATTGTTGTAAAATGCAGTGTCTGCTGATTATAAATTGCGGGAGGTGTTTGATTGTAAAAAGAGCTATTATAAGCACAATGATCTGCGCAAGAGACGTACGTTGACCCTGTTCCCATGGTGGCGCGCGTTCGGCAACGGACTGCAACTAGACAAGCAAACTATACTTTGGGTTTCATGTGCGCATCTAAACGATCAAATACAGACAAAAATATGGCTAAATGACCGGTTTGGAGATTCACTTTAACACAGTTTATGTCTTAAATGGGAGTTAGTTGTGGAATAGTTGGGAGAAAATGTGTATTATTAGATCTGCATTCGGTCTTAAAGTGGCAGCGTCTAAATTTTCTGAATGAAAATAGTAGTAATAGTAGACACGTCGACGCTGCACGTGATGTAGTGAGGTTTGCCGCGCTAATTTGCATATAGTGGTGTCCCATTTCATAGGGAAAGATCTTCAACTCCACTTCCCTCGTTGAGGGGACTTTACTTTCGAGGGCACTCAAAACCAAGTGGAAGTTTTAAGGGGGGAGAAATGGGACAGGGCCTAAATCCTCCTCGCTCTCCTCTTATACCCTCTTGGGACCTCGCAGTGGTCTTATCAGCCCTGCAGGGAGCTCCCTTTGAGCCATCGCGATCAGTGGAGCTTAAGTTCCTGTCTATGAAGACAGCGCTCCTGGACGCTTTGACCTCCATCAAGAGGGTAGGAGACCTGCAGGCATTTTCAGTTGAAAAAGCGTGCCTGGAATTCGGGCCGGCTAACTCTCACGTTATCTTGAGACCCCGGCCTGAATACATGCCCAAGGTTCCTACCACTCCTTTCAGGGATTAGGTGGTGAACATGCAAGCGCTGCCCTCGTATGAGGCAGACCCAGCCTTGGCACTGCTCTGTCCAGTATGCGCCCTCCATGCTTATGTAGACAGAACGCAGTGTTTCAGGACCTCAGACCAGCTCTTTGTCTGTTATGGTGGGAAGCTGAAGGGAAAGGCTCTCTCCAAGCAAAGGTTGTCTCACTGGATAGTGGACGCCATTTTATTGGCTTAGTAGTCAAGTCAAATCACCTTTATTTATATAGCGTTTTTTTTTTTACAATACAGATTGTATCAAAGCAGCTTCACAGTGTTAACATGAAAATAATACAACAGAGATTGTTTCTAGAAGAAAATTGCGTCATCGTCCACCTTCAGTAAGGCAGATCAATAATATTGTTGAATATAAGCAAGCCAAAAGCCAAGGCAGTAGCCTATATACGTTTCTTAAAATCTAATTGCAACTCTTTTGAGATTATGTAAATCTGCCCTGAATGTCATCATTACTTCGGAAATGAAATCCCAGCTGTGCCTCATATGGGTCTGAACCCGGGGATATGAACTCACTTGTTAAATCAGGTGACATTTTTATGAAAGTATCAATTAAAAACAATTGGAAGAAAAGATGCTAGATTCAACATTTAGAGCAGCGTTGGATTACAAATGGACCAGGGCCAAAAGCTGTTCAAGATATATTTGATGGTGCCTTGTATAAAGCTGTAGATCCCCTAAATGATCCAGACCAGTTGAACATTTCAATTACTTGGAATGTTGTTGGTATCCCCATTTTTACAGCATCTCCCTTCCACATTTGGCCAATCCAAATCATAATCGACAGGCTTCCCCCAGACATGAGAAGCAGATGTGCTACTGGCTGGTTAGTGGTTTGGTGCTTCTAAGCCCAAAATGAATTATTTTATGCAGCCATTTGTCGATAAATGCATTCAGCTAGAGCAGGAATGTCTAACAGTAATGCACAAAGCTTGAATGTTCATGTGTTTAATCTTGTCTGTGTGTTGCTCACGGCACTGTCCAAAATATAAAACAATTTAATGGGGAACATGGATGTCACTGGTGTTATAAGAAGGGAGAAGTTGTTGCCAAGGGGAATGGTTCCACTAAGGGACTTAATTTTAAGTGTTTATTGAACTGTTGAATGAAATCAATGTCATATTTTCAATCGTGAAGGTATTCGGGAAACAGCACTCGGCGTGTGAGGTTGCTTAAAGGTCCCGTTGCATGCGATTCCATGTTTCAAAGTTTAGTTAGTGTGTAATGTTGTTGTTAGAGTATAAATAATATCTGTAAAATTATAACGCTCAAAGTTCAATGCCAAGCCAGATATTTTATTTAACAGAAGTTGACTACAAAAAACGGCTGGATTGGACTACACCCCTCTACTACCTGCATTAGTGACATCACCAGAACCGTGTTTAGACTAACCTCCGCCCACAGGAACACAGGCGTATTGATGGCGAAATGTCAACAGACGGTTGATGTTTATCTATAATCGGATACCCCAAAAGTTTAATTCGAAGTTGTTAGTTTGCTCTGTCCATTTCACCACGGACTGTTTTTCTAACCTGGGATAATATCAAGCAGGCTTCTCTCAGCGTTTCATACTGACGAAGGGGGCAATTTCAACTATATTCCAACAAGCGGTAAGTACAAGTAGTGATTTAATATGGAAGTAGCGATCAACTTCACATCGTTTCTCTTAGTAGGATGAAAATAATCTTACTTAAACTGTGATTAATATACAGAAATCGATCAAAGATCTCAGTCGTCCAAGCTGTCAATCAATCACACAGCGCGAGTTTATCTGGACACTTGCCAAAACTCGTTATGAAAAAAATGACGCTGTTACACTGCACAACGAAGCTCTTACTGTATTTATATGCCTCATGTTTGCATTGGTGAAATCATTAGTGAGTGCAGAAACTGCGTTGCAATGATAGGATCTTTTTTCACTCGATCAACAGGCTGTCATCTGCTTAACGCTCACTGCAATTTTTTATGTGATTGAAATAGATCTAAATACTTAAAAAACTTCTCATGATTCGTTAATCCCGATAGTTGTAATAGTAAAAACATATAATAGCTGTAATAGTAAAAGTTTTCCAGATAGTTCCACATGTAATGCCAGATATTTCATATGCAAGCATGTCAGCCAATCACAGCAGTGGGCGTTTACACTGAAGTCTCACAGCAGACACGCCCCTTCTAACAGAGTGTTCAAACCAGGGAATGAAATCAGGCTAGGAAATATGCCTTTTATTTCTAAATTATAAAAAAAATTGATCTAAAAAACATACTAACATTATAAGGGCACCCCTGGAAACATAATAAAATAATAAAAATAATCCATGGAATGGGACCTTTAACATTGTTACCGTCAGTAATACATTTACTATCCGACCACTATTGATCACAACTTACAATAAATGTAGTAAAATCAGAATTCTCTCGTTTAGTGATTCCTTAGTTAGTTAGTTTTGTTGTTGTTGTCATTGACGTTTTAATCAGGCTAATTGTCAGGTCGAGCAAGTCAAATTCTCTTTTACTTGTCCTTCAAAAGATCTACTTGTCCCGGACAAGCGTTAATGTCGAGCCCTGGGTAAAGGTAGAAGTGCTGATAGTGATAAAGGTCTGGGCCCGTATTTATCAAGCCTCTGAGAATTACTCACAAGAACACTGCTAAGCATTAACTGAAGAGTAAAACATTGCGCGATTCGTGTGTCTGCTCACTAAAATACAGTCTTCATGATTTGGTTTCTCTTCACATACAAAACAGTAAGATGTTAGCGAACTACTTTGTTGTTGTTAGAAAATCAAACTATATTTAGATTCATATAGACAAATTACAATGGTTGATAAAGATGGGTGTCATAGTGTCTGTCTTTATATTATTACTATGTTTTCTGTGTCATTTGAGAAATAATAGTCATTTTAAAGCATTTTAATAGTCTTTCAGCAGATATTCTGACTCAAACAATCTGTTTCTAGCAGCAAATACTTATAATAAAGTGAGATGATGTGCTGATCCTGAATGGCTTGTTGAATGAGTATTGATAGTCTATGGCTCATCACTATTATCAGAGCAGCTGAAAAGCCTCTTTATTTCATGTCAATAGATCCTGTTTTCTCCTCATTCATTATGCTGATGTCTTCAGATCTGTAAATTGACACATTAAGCTCATTTTATTGTCAACAGATTTGAGCAAACGACACGATCAGCTATTGTGACATCTGCAGGATATAGGTAAGTTTTGTAATGGCTTTTATTTCAATAATCTGTGATGAACCATGTTTCAAATTTCTATTATATTTGCAAATCTGCAAATATGTTTTTATATGGTTTAATCTTTTTTTTTTATTATTCTTAATTTTTCATTTTTAAATTACGGAGCCCCTGAGGGGACCTTTGCAAAAAAAAAAAAAAACGGACTTTTGCGTGCGCACGCGTTACAATTTCCGGTTTGGATGATGTATACAGGTGCTGGTCATATAATTAGAATATCATCAAAAAGTTGATTTATTTCAGTAATTTCGTTAAAAAAGTGAAACTTGTACAGTATATAGACTCATTACATGCAAAGTGAGATATCTCAAGCCTTTATTTGTTATAATTTTGATGATTATGGCTTACAGCTTGTGAAAACCACAAAATCAAAATCTCAGAAAATTAGAATATTACATGAAATCACACAGTAATTACACAGTAATCCCATGGTCATTGAACCAGGTTTTGGTTATTTTGGCAGTGTGGGCAGGTGCAAATCCTGCTGGAAAATGAAGTCAGCATCTCCATAAAGCTTGTCTGCTGAAGGAAGCATGAAGTGCTCTGAAAATGTCCTGGTAGACGGCTGCGTTGAGTGGACCAACACCAGCCGATGACATGGCTCCCCAAACCAACACAGACTGTGGAAACTTCACACTGGACTTCAAGCATCTGGGATTGTGTGCCTCTCCATTCTTCCTCCAGACTCTGGGACCTTGGTTTCCAAATGAGATGCAAAATTTGCTCTCATCAGAAAAGAGGACTTTGGTCCACTGTGCTTTATTAAATCCAGAGTCAACGCAGCCGTCTACCAGGACATTTTTAGAGCACTTCATGCTTCCTTCATTTTCCAGCAGGATTTGCACCTGCCCACACTGCCAAAAGAACCAAAACCTGGTTCAATGACCATGGAATTACTGTGTAATTACTGTGTGATTTCATGTAATATTCTAATTTTCTGAGATTTTGATTTTGTGGTTTTCACAAGCTGCAAGCCATAATCATCAAAATTATAACAAATAAAGGCTTGAGATATCTCACTTTGCATGTAATGAGTCTATATAATATACAAGTTTCACTTTTTTAACGGAATTACTGAAATAAATCAACTTTTTCATGATATTCTAATTTTATGACCAGCACCTGTATATCATTTATGTATGTATTACATTGCCAACATGGGGAAACAAAATATTAACATAAAGTACAAAATATTAAAGGGATAGTTAACAAGAAAGTGAAAATATTCTATACAACCATTGTATGAAAAATATGAAAGCAAATGATGACAAAGAAAGCTGATGACTGTTCAATGAAAATTCTGCAAAAGATTTTTGTGTTCATCGAAGAAAGTCTGAAAAAGACAGTATGTTTTAAATTTATATAAAATATAAAAATATAAATTTTAGATAAAGGTTTGAATTTTTTTATCCAGACTGCAATTAGTAGTGTAATTAAATCAGTGTATCTTTCGTTCAGTCGTTTTTTTATTTAATATTTAAAGTAGAAAATTTAAAAAAGAGTTCCTTTTTCGTTTTATAAACAATATTTCTAAAACGTTTTTCATTCTGAGGTAGAAAATTGAATAAACAGCTTGAATATTCGATTTCTAGTCAAGTCGCCTTCATTTATATAGCGCTTTTAACAATATGGTTGCAAAGCAGCTTTTGCATAGTTACATATTACTGTAACAGATTGTTTATAGGCTTTACAACAGCTCTTGGATAAAGTTCTACACGTCCACATCATGTTGTTTTCTTTCTTTTTCAAAGGCATGACATTTTGTAGTCATTCTGAATGTACACAAATAAAAATATACATTTTTCTGTGTCGAATGACAGAGTATGAAACAGTAAAGTATTAAGTTATTTCCCCAACTGAGGAACAAATCCAAGTGATGGCGCCGGCGCATCGCGCTTTAACAACATCGGTTCACTTCTGGCATTAACTTGACATCGCAGCCGGTTCATTATTAAATTATTATTAACTCCTGTTCAGTATTAAACTTTGGATCGAACGAAAGAACCGCGAACCCAACTTTGCAGTATATTTTCAGTTTCGATTCAAATAAATTTGTTTAGGCTTGGCGTTTAAAATAGGCTAAAGGTTGTTTGTAATAAAAGGCACAATGGGCTATTTTTATAGGCTACTATGTATTTTTTTTAATTATTATAAGTGGTTACTTATTTTTTATTTCTTGTTGTCTTCTGATATTCATTTATATCAATATATAAGGATTACTATATAAGGATTTGGCTAGCCAGTAAGGGGAAGTAAAATACGCATAGCCTATGTTATTAATAGTGTTTATAATGTTAATGTTGTATTTTATTTACAGGTCTTTTACACTATTTCTGAATAGACTAGCCTAATAATATAATGCATGTTTCCCTCTCAACATGACCGAGTGCGCCACGCACAAGCGCGCATCCTTGAGATATAAATTATAGTATAGTATAGTATAGTATTTAATAAAAAAAGGCCTACATCATAAAACTTAGAAGAGTATGTATTTTTCATATGCATGTAAAAACTCATTTTGGTGTATAAATTGCACGATAAACACAATGTGTGCTATAGAGACGCATTTAGTGTGATCGGGTTGCTTATATAGTCAATTATTACCTTTTTGTATTAGTGTTTAAAATATTTAATTTGCAACAAATTATATTGATTTATATCTTAATTTATTATTATTATTATTATTATTATCATTATTATTATTTTAAACTTACTGGACGAGGGCGACCATGGCAGGCCAACAGTCGTCTTTTACCATGTATTTACAGTATATCTATACTGAAGAAAGCCCTGTCTAGGCTCTTTGGTACGGGTTGTGTCGAACCATTCGTTAGTCTGGTTGTTTGATGAGAAAAATATGAAATGTAGTTGCAATAAATGCGTTAAGAATCCGTACAACTGCAGCAGACGATGACTATTTTAATCTGCAGTGCGGAACTGAGGAAGAGCTGATGACGGAACAGTTTGATCAAGATAAATAGCAATCTTGAACTTCTTAAAAAAAATAATGTTTCCATCTCAGTAGCAGAAGATTATTACTTGTTTATTTTATTTTTTTATCAATACACATACAACGTTTATTAAAAGTCTATTCAAAGTTAATACAATTATTTGAATTGTGACTAAAATATGTCTCTAAGTCTTGTCTTTAGTAGCACCTTGCTTGGGAATTTGCTAAAAAAAGACACTTCAAAACAAAAACAAATTTTAGCCTTTGAGTAAATGTGCTGATTTTAATGTATTTTATAATGTTTATAATGTTTACAAACATGTCAGAAAAGAATTCATGTATTATATCTTATGTTATATATGTCTTTATATTGAAGTCCTAATTTAAAATAGATTTCGATTAATTCATGTGCATCCACATCCATGCTCTTGTTTTCTTATATAGATGGCAGTGACGCAAATTGAACGCATGAGTTTCTCGTGCACACGCAATAGTTTCCGTATTATTATTATTTATTTTTTTGCAAAGGTCCCCTCAGGGGCTCCGTAATAAATACTTAAAGTAGATGGACTATTATTTTTTTTATTTTGCCAGATCTTCTCCTCCTCCTTCAGTGAAGCTCCTCCTCCTTCAGTGAAGCTCCTCCTCCTTCAGTGAGCTCCTCCTCCTTCAGTGAAGCTCCTCCTCCTTCAGTGAAGCTCCTCCTCCTTCAGTGAAGCTCCTCCTCCTTCTTCAGTGAAGCTCCTCCTCCTTCTGTGAAGCTCCTCCCACTGCAATTCACCACTAAATGCTGGAATATTCCCATCAGCTACAAGTGAAGACGAGCATCAAACCATCAGGAAGAGCTGAAATCTGCAAAGACAGAGTTTATTGAAGGACAGTGAGAACATGAGAGATCCAGAACACTGCAGAATGAAACACACTGAAGAACAAAGAGGTTGGTGTTTATTCCTGATTCTTCATTAGTGAGGCTGAAGAACATTAAGGTTATAAAGCAGTTTATCAGATTTAGCTCTGTTACAGTAGGAACAGTCTAGTTGTGAATTATAATTAAAGCAGCAAATAATATGAACCAGGTGCAAACATTTTTTTTAACAAGGATGTTTGTTATCTGTAAGACAATATAAGTATTATCTGAGCATTTTTTTCTGTTTATTTTACATCTGGTTCACAATTACTGCAACCATGTTACCAAAATTATGGATATGTCTTAATACAGTTTTTGCACATTCCAAAATATTGTTATTATCTTGCTAAAACACCAACATTTAAACACAATGATCAAATAAATAGACTTTGCTACACGTGGTTTAGTTTGTGTAAAAACAGGGAGTGTTAAAATTATAGCATTATTGCATATTTTTAAAATGTTCATATTTTAGGTAGTTGCATAGTTTATCAAATATTTAACAGTTTTCACTACAAAAATGTGATTTATTCAGAGCTCCTAAAGGGACATGGTGATGGAAAAACTATATTTCATTGTTTTTGCGTTCTTTAGGGTTGCAAATGAACAAAGACGTTTGCTTTCCTGCTCCAACCCCCTCTTTCTTACCACAAGGGCCATTAGTGATCCGTAAAGAAGTGCTGATAGTGATAAAGGTCTGTCGGCCAAGATGTGTGTGTACATCTGAGGTTTGCTAAAGGTCACACCTTCAGTACGATGTGGGAAAGCTGTAATCTGCTGATTGGTCAGTTTAAATGTCTCACATTTGGTTTCAATCACATGTTCAAAAGGATTAAAGAAGATTGTGAGGCTTTGTCTACAGCTGGGGCTCGTTCTTCGTACGTTGTTTAAAACATCCGAGATCAAATGACACATCCAAGATGATATCATCGTGCTAATCATGATCTGGCTAATCAGGTTCTTCGAACACACTTGCCGGATATGATTAGTATCGCTGGATTGAGTTATCTGAGATAATTGCGCGTACATGCGCTGGTTAAAAGGGGATATGTATCGATAGTAGAAACATTGATCAGCAACGCTGCTATTGGCTGCTCAGCGTGGCCGAAGAGCGCGCTCAGTTTTTCTCCTCAGCAGAGCAAGAACTAATAGTCGAAGTTTATTCGGAATTTTAATGTTTAATCAAAACGCCAGGGAACACCTCAAAGTCTGCAAAAGCCAGGAGAGAGGGCTGGCAAAAAGTAGCAGACAATTTAAATCCGTTAGAAGTGGCCATGCTAGATGTTTTTAGCACTTATTAGCCTATATTTTTGTATTTTAATAATTGCATAATTACTTTGTTCATTGTAATGTCAGAGTCACCACACTAGAACATGGGAACAAATAAAAGTGAAGTACAAAAATATTCTACATAATGGTACTTTTTAGTTATATTATAGTCTTTTTTTATAAAAGGCACTGTTAAATAAATGGTTGTCTGTTTATAAAAGCAACCAAGAAAAAGGCTGAAAAAAAAGAAGATCTTAGTAGCCTACACTGTAAAATATTTTTTTGCTGCATTAAATTAAGGCCGTATAGTCATTTCAACTTTTCAGACACTGAAATCTTCCCTTTAGCCAAAGTGCATTTCATTGTGTGCCCTTGTCCTGGCTAGAGCTGCATTGTAACTGGTTTGGGTCAGGGAATGGGGTCATAAAACACCTGTCTGCAGGAACATGTCATAATCACCTATGAAGAAATGCAGTTCTGTTAGGATCAGCATAAGTGTGTGTAATACAGTGAGCATGATATTTAATTGTGTAACTTTTCTTGACAAGACCTGATATCACGCGATACTTCCTGATGCGGCGGCCCGCCGGCTCAAAGTTGCAAGTGCGTATTTTCCGCTCACAGGCACCAGGGGGGTGCGAAACGACCACCATTCAACCCGAAATAAGTAATATAACCATTCCAATGACTCCGAAGCTGTTCAGTTAAGGTAAAAAAGTTACTTAGTTCACCTTTAAAGCCCGACTCCGACAAGTCTAAAATAACAAATTAAAGCTGCAAGCAGCCTCAAAGGGGCCAAGCCCTCCAATGGTTCCCTGGGTTCAAAAAGTAGCTAAAAATACTCTGCTTTCAAAACTTTATAAGAAACTTTAATAACAAGTAATTCAAAACAACAAAGTATTCTTACTATAGCAGTGCGGAGCCGCAAGAACAAAAACAGCACAAATTGAATATACATGTAAATGTACATCAAGCACAATAGCATTTAAGCACCAACAGCAGTGCAGAGCCAGAAGGAATTTAAATGACTATTTTATACACAATTTCAAAGTCGCCCCACACTGGTCTCGAACCCACGACCAGAATGGTTCGGGATTCATGACGCATGGTTGAACCGCTTGCACCACCCAGAGGACATGTTTTACCAAACTGCAGAGGAGAGGCTTCAGTGTATGAATGAGCACACAAAATCATGTTAACGAGATTAGCATGCTAAGCTAGCTTAATGCTAATGTAGCTTATGGTTATCCTGATAGCTGAAGAGCCGCATTAGAAAGAATGGCATCTGGTTAGCATGCTAACCAATTATTATGCTAAGCTAACTAGCATAAGGCAACAAACACAGGCTAGGTCAACTTTGGAGATGAATATCTCTGGAACGGTAGCGAATATCAAAAATCTATTCAGTCATTTCTGTGCGACTTGGTCCAAAGATCATCTGAGCAAACTTTGGGCAAAATTGAGCAAGATTTGAAGGAGGAATAGCGAAAAAACTGTTTACCATTTGCTTCAATATGGCGGACAGTCACATTGTTGGAAAATGACAAATGAGATATCGTCGGAATCTGCATAATCCAAGGAATGTAATGACATAAAGAAATCAAATTTTAACCTATGTTTTCAAAAGTTATAAGCATATTTGCAAAACACCTTATACCTCTGGAACACTAAGTGGCGCTGTGTTCAAAGTTCTCAGGTACCTTCAGGCCATGCTAATGATGATCCTTACCAATTTTGGTGCCGATATGTCAAATACTTTATAAGATATTGCAATTTATGACAAAAATCAAAATGGCGGACAAGTGGTTCTTTGAATCCTGGCAAAATCCAGTATCCATGGATTCAGCATGACCCAAGGAATCCATAGATACCACATTTATGATTTTCTGACAAACTGTTCAAAAGTTATTGGCCAAAATAGCCATTTCCCATATCTCATGACCCGTAGGTGGCGCTGTTCCCAACTTTGGCATGGAACCTCAGGGCATACTTCCGATGAAGCGTATCAATTTTCGTTTCGATTGATAAATTTTTGGCTGAGATACAGCCTCTGAACCAATTTTGGGTCGACCTCGTTAACTTTGTGACACCATAACTTTTGAACAAACTTCAATAAAAAAAATCTGTTCAGTCATTTTTGTGCGTCTCAGTCCAAAGATCATTTGATTAATTTTTTGTCAAATTTAGTCAAATTTTGAAAGAGGAGTAGCGAAAAAACTTAATACTGTACTTTTCAAAATGGCCACTACTGTAATGGGCGGAGTCTTAATGGACTATATTGGTCTTGATCACCATGATGAGAGGAATCAAGTGTACTAAGTTTCATTTTTTTAGATCAAATGGTTCAAAATTTATAACCCTTTGAATGTTGAATGTTTGAACTGGTGGTGGCGCTATAGAGTTGATCCTAGAGACTCCAAAATTGGTCCAATTACTTGTCCATATGTACAAGTGTGCCAAATTTCATCATTTTCCTACTTACGGTTCATAGGGCTGCCATAGACTCCCATTTGCGGAAGAAGAATAATAATAAGAAGAAAACTAACGGATACAATAGGTGCCACAGCCCCTTCGGGGCTTGGCCCCTAATTAATAATGTAAACGACAATCTCACGAGTCACGAGAAAAATTATATATCTCAGAAAGTGCACTTTCGCGCTGCGCTGGACTTCCCGTATCAGCTCCGCTTATGAAGCCGCAGTCTAATCCTGTTTACATGAAATAAGCTCCAGGTTTTAAGATGCGTTTTGGTCAGTTGGATCACTATCCATCTCTATTATCCACTTTTGTTCTGTTTCTTTGAGGGGACGGTCTATGGGCAGGTAAATGTACGAGCTTTCAATATAATGGGTGTTATAATGTTTACGCATTTGTGTCTGTTTGAACACACTCGACCACATGAGCGTCTACACTACCAAAGCAATCCGCTTGAATGTGTTTTCACTACCTCTGGAAGTGGTCAAAAGTGGACAAGCTCAAATTGTTTTAGACCCTGTTTACACCAGTGTTTAGCACGTCCACTTGTGATCGTTTTTTTTTTCACTACATAATTGTTCTTTTATTGATTTACTCAGCACTTTTTAACTTTAATTTCAGGCCCGATGGATGAAACTGAAGAAGTGAATGAAGTGGAGAAACATCAGAGAAGATCTCAGAAATCTTTCACTTGCACTCAGTGTGGAAAGAGTTTCACACGCAAACATAGTCTCGAGATTCACATGATGATCCACACTGGAGAGAAACCGTTCACATGTGATCAGTGTGGAAAGAGTTTCACATACAAACAGAGTCTGAAGGTTCACATGAGGATCCACACTGTAGAGAAACCGTTCACATGTGATCAGTGTGGGAAGAGTTTTACACAACAAGGAAACCTTCAGATGCACATGAGGATCCACACTGGAGAGAAACCGTTCTCATGTGATCAGTGTGGGAGGAGTTTTAGACATCAAGGACACCTTCAGGATCACATGAACATCCACACTGGAGAGAAACTGCATGAATGTGATCAATGTGGCAAAACATTTTTGAGGGCTTCAGGCCTGAAGAGCCACATGACAGTTCATTCACAGGAGAAACCACATTCATGTTCTTTGTGTGGAAAGAGTTTTTCACGTCTGCAGAGTTTACAAGAACATCAGAAAATACACACTGGTGTAAGAAATCATGTGTGCTTTGAGTGTGGGAAGACTTTTATTACAGCTAAAGAGTTGAAACGGCACCAGAGAATTCACACTGGAGAGAAACCTTACAAGTGTTCACACTGCGACAAGACATTCAGTGAGTCAGGATCCCTGAAAACACACGAGAGGATCCACACTGGAGAGAAACCTTACAAGTGTTCACACTGCAACAAGAGATTCAGTGAGTCAGGATCCCTGAAAGCACACGAGAGGATCCACACTGGAGAGAAACCGTATCACTGCACTGCATGTGGGAAGAGCTTCACTCGTTCATCTCATCTACACAGTCATACAAAAACTCACATTAAGTAGCTTATCTTCAGTTCACTTTCAAGTGCGATGCCACCTCTCTTTCCTATTAGCTTGTCTTAACCAGAAAATAAAGAAAAGGATATCTAAAGCCTGGAACACACCAAGCCGACGGTCGGCTGTCGGGCAGTTTTTGTGCGTCGACCGACTGTTTCCTCAGTGTGTTCTGCACCGTCGGCTGAAATTGGTCTTCGTCTGCTTTTTTCCGGCCGATTCGACTTATTGAATCAGCGTCGGGCCGTCAGTGAAAAAGAGAACTCTGATTGGCTGTTCAGCTTAGTGAACGAGTCGGTGCACGAGAATAATAGCAAAACAGCGAGCAAAGTCAAAACGGTACAGATAGAAGACCGTTCTAATGTTACGTCATCTTACCTGAGTGTTCTGAAAGATTATGTGTATTTTCAGTTAACTTTAGTAAGATGCATTTACATGGTTGCTGTGCATTAGATTTAATCAACTCTGTCTGTGTCTGCAAAGGTGTGTGCCAAATGGCCCATACAGATGAATGCCCCATTCAGATGTATGGCCCATAGAAACTGATTGGTGTGAATGAATAAAAAGAATCAGCATTGCTCAGAGTGCATTAGCAAGTTAGATCGATCTCCTGTGGGAGGTCCTAACAGGTTTCTATTGTTTGTAGCCCATAGGCTATGTCTTCATGTATAAAGTTCTGTCTCAAGACACAGAACATTGGGTTAAGATTGTTGAAGGGCGACATGCTAACATCGCTGCTGACGGACTGCTACACGACAAACCTTCAATAAATTCTTCTCCCCAAAAGAACTCTGGTCAAGCTTACTTATTTGATGTATTGGAGAAATCTAATACATTGGCGAGCCACCCAAACCACTGCTCGGCCAAATACACCAAAATCTAACAGTTCCTTGGCGAATATTTCAATATTAACACGAGAGGAGTGGAACAAAGAAAGTGTTTAGCAGGATTGATATTCAAAATGGTAAGCACGCACGGCTTTGTTTTACGGTTTGTGTATCTGCAGCGTCAGGGACGTGCACAGGAGGGGCAGTTGCTCTTACCTTTAATTGTCTTGCTACACTGCAGCATAACAAAATGGTTCTCACACTCCAGTAATATTTCTGTGAAGTGAATTAATCTTGCACTTGTTCATAGTTTTTGTATTATGTCTGAATATATTCAGTTGAATTTTGCCCATACAAATTGCCTTATCTGACCGTGTTTATGTCAAAACTCAATGCCTCTTATGGTCTTATTATTATTTATAAAGATTGCAAAACGTCAGAGATGACAGGTTTATGATATTCAACTTTGTAAACAGTATACAAAATGTATTAACAATATGTTAAATGTCACTAAAATACACATGTGGCGCGCTATCTCGCAGCAAAATGAGAATTAAAAGGGGCTTTTTACAATAAAATCAGCAATACTATATTAACCCCGATTAAATATAAGTAGCCGACTATGCCACCTAGGTTGTTTTTAAATGGAACCCAGGACCCAAGTTAATCATTCACTGAGGGCTGGACAGTATTGACACTCAACAGATAGATTGAATTACAAAAATACTTTTATTAGACTATAAAATGATCTCAATATTAAAAGCGGTTATCAAAAGGAATGCAGTCCTCAGCACAGTCTGGTATGATGTCCTTATGGTGAATGAACAAATGTCCTAGGTTGGTCTCACAGCATGTAGGTCTCCACAGATTCAGAGATTATAGTGTACTAGAAAGAAATAAGAAACAACTACCAGTATCTCCAGTCCAATGCAAGAAAAACTAACTATAACTCACAGGTGCACACAAATACCCACACCATGTAATACACACTACAACCCAAATAAATCACACCACAGCAAAAGGAAAACAAGAGCTATGGATAGTAAGTTATACTGGAAATTAGTTCTTAGGCTCTTATTATGAATTATCTCTATTATGAATTGTCTCTATTATGAATTAGATGCAAAATGGTCAATACAATATTCATCAGACGATCTTCAACTGGGGTTGTACTCACAATATGACTGGGTAGTAGTTCCCACTACCCAGTCTAGTTAATTTCCAGCGTGGTGAAATCCTCCGTCACCGTCTCACCAACCGCGGTCTCACTCATCTCCGACCAGCACTCGTTGATTCGCTCCTCCCAACAGCAACCGCTGATACACTCGACTCTGTACACACTGACTCACTCGTCTCCAACGCCGCGCCTGTGATTGCTCTGCGTCGCCGTCGTGCTCACCGCCCACTATTGCCGTCTCCAAACGATCGCTGACTCACTTATCTCCAACAGCTGCACCCGTGATCGCTCTGCGTCGCCGTTTTCACAATACTCCGACTCACTCGTTCCCGCACAGCCGTAAAACGTCTGGTTATCACTGTTCAGCGTTTCTTCTCAGACGCCAGCACCTGTTTAAAACACCCAACCGGATGTAGACTTGCACGTAATTGACGCAGTTCAGACGACGCACACACCTGTCTCTCAAGCACGCGGTCTTAAAGGGCCACAGTCTCCACCTTTCTCTTAACCAGCCTATGACACTAGGTCACTGATTAGTCTATGCACAGGTGTTAGGAAATGAACATAGTACAAAAAGTCATTTGATCGAGGAGTCAATCATATAACATTAAAATGTGTATCAAAATACATTCATCAATAATTCACTCCCATCACATCCCCCCACACTAAAAGATCAGCAGTCCCTGCGATTACTTAAAATCATTTATACCGCACAGGACGTTGCCCTAAATTCGGACGTACAGAACGTCTAACTGGGTTCTCTTCATTCACATGATCAGGCTCTGAGGCAACCCAGATACTATAAGGCATGGGATCCAACTGTCGCCTAGTCTCTTCAGGCACTATAGGTTCCGGATGTCTTACTTCAGCAGCAGAACACAGCTTAAGGGCATTGCGATGTAAACTTTTCTCTTTTCCCCCTTGTTCTGGTCTCACCCGATACACCAGTCCAGTATTTCCCAAAGTCTCTAGTACAACATAAGGCGTAGGGTCCCACCAACTGCACAACTTCCCACGTCCCTGCCTATTTCGGTCCCGAACCCACACACGCTGACCTGCCAACAATGGGGTAGCTTTGGCCCTACGATCATATGTCTGTTTAGATAGTGTTGCAGTATTATCCATGGCTCTTTTTGCTGATGCATAAGCCCAACTCAATTTTTTATGGTGTTCTTGTACCCACCCAGTCAAATCTTTTCTAGTTTGTCCTATTCCTACTCCAAGGCTCATATCTACTGGTGTCCGCAAGGAACGGCCAAACATCAAATATGAAGGTGTAAACCCTGTAGCCCCATGTATGGTGTTATTGTATGCCTGCATCAACTCGGGGAGAAATTCTGGCCACCTGTCCTGCTTGTCTCTCTCTAAAGTACGCAGCATTCCCAGTAATGTCTTATTCACCCTCTCTACTCTACCATTCCCGGACGGATGGTAAGGGGTTTTTCGGCTCTTAGCTGTACCGTACAAGTGGCAAAACTCTTTCATCATTGCGGATTCAAAATTTGGGCCCATATCAGAATGGAATCTCAAAGGACAACCAAAAGTCTGGATGACCTGTTCCCACAACGCCCTGACTGTTGACTTAGCAGTTTGATCGCTCGTAGGGATAGCCCATGCATAACGAGTAAACAAATCAACGATGACTAAAATATTTTGACACGCATCAGCTGGACGGCCTAATGTCAAGAAGTCTAATGACACTACTTCTAAGGGGAACGATACCAGGACTGGATTAAGGGGGGGCCTTCTCATTCGTACCTTTCTGTAGGCCACAAGCGACACAACCCAGATGGTACCCCTTGACAGTCTCCTCCATCTTCGGCCAGAAAAAGTGGAGTCTGACCCTGGAAAGCGTCCGTGAAACTCCTGCATGTGCAGACGCATCATGGTATCGTCGCCATACTTCCTCCCGTCTAGAGGCCGGACAGATAATCTGTAGGTGCAACTCATGGGTACTGGGGTCAATCATTTTCTTATACAAAACACCATCTTGAATCACAAGCTTAACACTATGTCGAAGGAGTTGTTTCACCGTCAGAGACATATTGGCTCGCTCCATGGTCGAGGGTGCACTACTTGACTCCACATACTTCCATACCTGCTGAAGTTCCTCGTCTTCACCTTGGCTCTTCCGCCACTCCTCAACATCTGGGAGGTCAATGACTAGCTCACAGGCATCTTCTGTTGCCTCAACTCGTCGTACCTCCATAGGAGCCATTCGATCCACAGGGAACCTGGACAGACTATCAGCATTAGCATTTTCACGCCCAGCTCGATATTTCACTGTGAAGTCAAAGTTAGCCAGTTGGGCTGCCCAGCGCTGTTCCACCGCTCCCAGTCTCGCTGTCTGTAGGTGGGCCACTGGGTTATTATCTGTAACAACAGTACATTTAGCTCCAGTCAGATAGTCCTTAAATTTCTCTGTCATAGCCCATTTTAGAGCTAGCAACTCCAACTTAAAAGAGCTATAATTAGCATCATTCCGTTCCGCAGGGTGGAGGCTGCGGCTTGCGTAGGCAATCACACATTCTTGCCCATCTTGGACCTGCGATAACACTGCTCCCAGTCCCTGGTGGCTAGCATCAGTATAAAGAACGAACGGCAGGGAAAAATCAGCAAATGCTAGAATAGGAGCCTGAGTGAGACAGATCTTTAGATTTTCAAATGCAGCTTGACACTCCGCAGTCCACTCAATCCTATGATTATTTGACTTTTTGTTGACTGGAACTCCTACTAAAAGGGCATTTAAAGGCTGTGCCAGCCGAGCGAAGTTAGCGATAAACCGTCTATAATAGCCAGCTAGGCCCAAGAATGCTCTCACCTCTCGGATTGTGGTTGGAACAGGCCACTCTTGTACTGCCACTGTTTTACCAGGATCTGGGCTGATGCCGGTCTTGTCCACTACATGGCCCAGGAATTTCACTTGCTGCTGAAGGAACTGACACTTGTCCAGCCTCAACTTCAGTCCATACTGTGCCAGCCGCTGGATTACTCGCTCCAAATGATGAAGATGGGTGTCAAAATCTATGGAATATATCTATATGTATGACATCGTCTAAATAGACCAACAGAAAGTCCACAATATAGTCACTCAAACAGTGCTGCATTAATCGCTGGAATGTAGCTGGTCCATTGCACAGACCAAAAGGCATACGTTGGAATTCAAATAGGCCCAGAGGAGTTGTGAACGCAGTCTTTGGGCGATCGTCCACATGCACCCCCACTTGCCAATAGCCGCTTGCTAAATCAAGTGTACTAAACCATTCAGCTTGAGTTAAGGTGGTCAATGTTTCTTCTATCCGGGGACGAGGGAATGCATCCTTATGGGTAATGGCGTTCAACTTTCTGTAGTCAACACAGAAGCGCCAACTTCCAACTTCCATCTTTCTTCTTGACCATGACTATTGGGGCTGCCCATGGACTCTTACTCTCAGAAATTACTCCTCTTTCCAACATACCTGCCAGCAGCAGTTTCATTTCCTTATACATCATTGGGGGTAGAGGGCGGAACTTTTCTCGGACAGGAGGTGCAGTGCCGGTGTAGATCCTATGCTGGACCGTCTCATGAAACCCCTGATCGTCCTCATTCTTTGAAAACACTCCACTCCACTTTTTCATAAGTGCATCAAAAACTTGACGTTGTTGGTCAGTTAAATCAGATCCAAGCGTCAATGGACTTACCCCATCAACAGTTACCTCCTCTTCAGGGCTTCCAGCTTCCACCACACGAATATCGACGACCCCATCTGTACTCAGAGTCAAATCAAGATCTCTTTGGCCATAGATATCCACGCCTGATGTTTCATACAGCCGACCAAGTTTCTGATACCGGCCTACAGACACTTTATAAGGCTGTAAATTACACGGTCTGATAGGGATCCTTCCATCCTTAACGATAGCCACAGTCCGGGCGGCGGCCAGCCCATCCGGCTCTAGCAGGGGTTCCACCTATCCACAATAACTGCGGTTCTGTCGGCCCATTCGAACACGGCCCCACACGATGACCTCGCTCTGGGGTGGAATCCATCTCCTGCGACGACTGGCTGGCCACACATAACCCAGGAACCCATCATCTGTAGTCCAAGCAGCAATACGTTGACATGTTGCCATGGCCCGTTTCCACACCTGCTGTTCTGTAGGGTTCTGAAATGACAAAGACTTAGAGCCCTGGAAAAGAGCATTCCAACATGAGGAGATAACATTCATTCCAATAATTAAGGGATTAGTGGAAAATTCATCCTTCACGATCACAACGCCCCTTCCCTGAAGTTGGATGCCTGCTACCTCAAAGTCCAATAATGCATACCCCACATAAGGGATTTCTAGGCCATTTGCAGCTCTCAGTGTCAACAGAGGGGCATCACCCAATCTATAGCTAGGAAAAGTCTCTTCTAGCATACTCTGTCGCATTAAAGTTACCTGCGACCCCGTGTCTAGCAGTCCTTTACATGGAACATTCTGAATCACAACATCCACTATAGGACAATCAGCAATAAAGGAGTGGTTATCAATAAAGGAGTGGTTATCAATAAAGGAGTGGGTCCCTTGATTATCGGTTGGAGCACGTAACCCTGTCGTCTGGACCTCTACGACAGGGCATTCTCGTTTAAAGCTTGTCTGGGCTCTCTGTTTTCTCTACAATGACGGGCCATATGACCTGGTTGTTGGCAGCGTCGACAAATGGGTCTACCATCAGGGTCCCAGCGGTTCATCGACTGATACTCCCTCCCCCTAGGCAGAGGAAAAGCTGGCTGCTGCGAGGATACAGGATTTACAGTGGCTGCACAGTTAGAATTTCTCAACTCTCTCACCACTTCCTGAGTCAACTCTTTAATCTGGCCCCTGACTTCCTCCAAGATCTCACGTTTTAACTCAGCTTTCCAGTCAGGTCTATATGGGCGTGGATTCGGTGTATCACGCTGACTTATGGCAGCACATGCAGTCTCATACCTTCCGTGCCCATACTCCACCTCCAGCAATAACGCCTCTTGATGCAGTTCAGCAAAGGTCCCTTCTGCGTGATGGCGGGCATACGTCTTCAAGGCTCTCTGCATCGGCCCATCCTCCATCCCCATCAATAGCTGTTCCTTCAGCTGATCTTCCACCAGGGTTCCCTCTGGGCTGCGCCGCTGTAACCTACGAAAGAGTTCTCGCAACCGTAAAACAGAAGCTTTAAAAGACTCATCTGACTTCTGCCTGCAGCTAAAAAATTGTGACCGGAGAACAGGCAAAGGGGTTTCTCCAACATACAGAGCATCTTTTCTAGGCCTACGTGAAATTCTGCATCCATTGTACAATTTATTTATTTATTTATTTTTCCCCTCGGAAGGGCAACATGAGTCGAGAAGGGCATATGGGCAGTTGCCCGGGCAACCTGAGCAACCCCCCTGTGCACGTCCCTCTGCAGCGTCGGTTTCCCTTTTTGAATGACGAATATAGACGAATATATCTGCAGAAATAGACAGTTGTCTCATTTACACGCAGGCGCAGAATGCGCATGCTAGCTGACAATTGGCTGTAGTTCTCTCGGTGTGTTCAAGTGCAGCTTTTCCCAGACGCGAGGCGACAACACACAGTCCGCTTTCATCAGCGCTAGTTCGTCGGTGTCGGCTTGGTGTGTTCCAGACTTAAGAGTCAAATCACTTGCCAGAAGGCTGTGTGGGCTGGTCACATAGACGAAACTGGGAAAGGTCACAGCACTTGTATATTGTTGTCCTATTGTTGGTTTAATACTTGATATTGTGACAGAAAATTTTAACTCTCTCTTTCCCTCTTTAAGACACAGTTGCTCCGTTGCGCTTTAAGAAGATTAAAGAAAATAGTCCGACACCGTGGTACAGCGAGCACATTCGGGCCCTTAACCTGTTAAGCTTCACCAGTGCGTCGGCGCACTGAAGCGTTTTTTATTTATTTAATTCAAAATTACTATCAGATTTAATGTTATGACTTGACAAACTATACATCATTAAAAAGATATAAGACTCAAGTTTCAGTATTTGACCACTATTGTATTCTGAGAAACTCATAGTGACAGTTATGTCTTAATTTGTGTCAGGAGTTATGAAATGAAAAAATGAGTCGATACCTTTAATATGAATTATGCGCGTCAGCCGCTCCCATTCATAAAAAACTCTGTGCTGTCGTCATGACAGCGATACACAAAACAACGTCCCTCAGGGCTTTAGCTCAAAAATGTGCAGATTTGGAGAAATATTGATAGATTCTTTTAGATTCACATCATATTTCTATAGACAGGAATAATATTTATTGAATTTATACCCAAATGCGTCAATGTAATCTTTATGAGCGTTTGGTATTCTAATTCACAGTGTTTTCAATTCATACCAATAGCCTGAGGGCGCTATATGCACAGTAATATAGCCCATATATGGCACATGAAGAAGAGCCATGATCATGTGACATTCCAGGAAGCCTCGAACACACACACAGCTAACAGAGATCGGGAGCGTCATCAAGATGGCGTCGGTGTAGGTCACATTTTCTTGTCTCTTACCTGAAGTTTGTGCAAAACTTGTTTTTTCTTCCCCTTTAAAGACTATTTTGTCCTCAATGCGTTGATTTTAATTTTGTTCACGCTCCCCTTACATAAAAGATACTGTGTTTTGCGAATTCCTATTTTTTTTCCCTCAACGATCGTTAACGTGGCGTCGTGATGGAGGTGGACGATATCCCGAAATCTGAAAGTGTTAAACGTACGCATAATTATCCCAAAAGTGCCCGTGATTTGGATTCATTGGATGTGTGTCTTCCCGAGTCTCCAGCGGCAAGCCCTTTACCGAAAATGCGACGCCCGGCCTCAGATCCTTCAAATGCCGTTTTGCTGGAAGCAATAGAGAGACTGGGTAAGAAACAGGATGACTTTATGGAGAAACTTCTGGAGATCGAGAAATCGGTTGCATCCAATTCCACCCTCATTTCCGATCTCACAACACGGGTTGACGCCGTTGAGACAAAATCAGAGAATACAGCTGTTAAAACTGGTCAAATGGACTCCCAGCTGTCTTCTCTGGCTGCAGAAAATAAACGCTTATGGGATAAAGTGGATGAGCTGGATGCCTACAAGAGGCGTTGGAATCTGAGAATTTCGGGTGTGTTGGAAAAAGATGGGGAGAATGTCAAGATGGAAATAATGGACATTTTTCTTCAGGTGTCACCAGGCTTAGCAGATGTTCTGCAGTCTTCGATTGATGTTGCTCACAGGCTTGGCCCTAAACTGGGCAATGCACGCCCTCGCACGATAATTGTACAATTTCTCTCTCGATCTCACCGCGATCATATTTGGGCTGATGCAAGAAGATCAGAAGTGCTCAAACAGAAAAAGATTAGGATCTCAGAGGACCTGACGCAGAGGACGAAGGAAGCACGGAACAAGCTGTGGCCTTTGGTGGAGAAAGCCCGAAAGGAGGGTCGCCGTGCTGGCTTCAGGGGACCAAATGCTATCGTGGATGGAAGGAGGATTTCTGCGGACGATGTCTGATATTTTTTAGGACGCTGGAGGTCGAAAACAAATGCCATGGATGTTCAGTGCCGTTTTGACTGAAGTGATTGGCGAAATAATTAGGCTATTGACTTTCGCAAAACACTGACAAATCCGTTAAAGCGTTAACGTTATATGTAAAGGTAAGCAAAGGAGGGGACTTAACAGATAGCATAACCCGTTATTAAGGGGTATGGATACGTTTCAAATTTTGCACTTTAATTGTAGGTTATTGCATTTCGAAACTTTGTTACGATTGTAGTTGTATAACGTTAGTACTTTTTATTTTATTTTTCTTGTTTTGTTATTGTTCATGGTTAAACTGTCTTGTTTTTCTCTTAATGTACGGGGGATTTGTGATTTATCTAAACGCAAGGCCTTGTTTTTATTTTGTACGTCACAGAAAAGGGATGTTTATTTTTTCCAAGAAACACATTCTTGTTATGAAGATGAAACCTTCTGGCGCAATCAGTGGGGAAGTAAGGTTTTATTTTGTCATGGTACTAATCACTCCGCTGGAGTTTTGATTTTATTTGACCGTAATTTTAGCGGCTCGATTCTGCAGTCATTTTCTTCTGCCAAGGGTAGATGGATTATTGCTATCATTCTTCTAGGGGATTTTTTCTTTATATTGGTTAATGTTTATGGCTTTAATAATCATTCACAAAATAGCATATTGTTTCAGGATCTGTCTTCTAAAATTCTTGATTTAAAAGGTAAATATCCATCTGCTGCAGTAATAGTTGGAGGAGATTTTAATGAAGCTCCTGACCTATGTCTGGATAGATTTCCCCCAAAACGGGAGTCATGCAGATGTAACACTATTATTAATGATTTTTGTGGTAACCTTTCACTTTTGGATGCTTACAGGTTTATGCATGATAAAGATTGTTCATATACTTGGTTTAGTAAAGATCTCTCTAGAAAATCGCGTATAGATTACTGGCTTACATCAGACTTTATATCTTCTTTTATTAAATCCAGCAGTATCTGTCCTGCTCCTCTCACAGATCATGCTTTTATCGATCTTATTTTATCTGATTCTGGTACTGAGTGTCACAGAAACCCTGGATATTGGAAACTAAATTGTTCTCTACTACAGATTCCCTCTTTTTGTTTAGGTATTAAGAGCATCATTGATGAATTTAAAGCAAAACCTGGTGTTTCAATATTATCTAATTGGGAAATGTTTAAATACGAATGTAGAAAATTCTCTATTCGATTTAGTAAACGGTTAGCTAAGACAAAATCTTTAAAGTATACCTCTATATTAAATGAAATGAATCCAATTTTAGGCAAGCCACAGACAAGTGAAGATGATATAGTAAAACTGCACAACCTTAAAGAAGAATTAAATAACTTTTATGCAGAAAAGGCTAAGGGTGCTTTTATTAGATCCAGAGTAAAGTGGCTAGAATTCGGAGAAAAAAATTCAGCATATTTTTTTAATTTAGAAAAGAAAAGAGGGAAATCTAAGAAAATAATTTCTCTAAATATTGAGGGCAATTTGGTCACAGATGAAGCTAGAGTCTCTAATTTTGTTTCCAATTTTTATTCACAGCTTTATTCTTCTTCATTTAAACCTCAGTTTGCAGATAGTTTTTTTGAGAGGGTTCAAGCATTCACACCTATTATAAGTGATGGAAATCGGTCGTCTTGTGAGATGGACTTGACTATGGAAGAGTTGGATAGGATTATCTTGAAAGCCCCTTTCAATAAAAGCCCTGGTCCAGATGGACTGCCTTTTGAATTCTATAGGACCTTTTGGCAAGACATAAAAAAACTTGTTTTGGAAGTTTTTAAAGACTGTATAAAGAAAGGTGAATTAACTGAGTCCATGAAGCAGGGATTGATCACTTTAATCCCTAAGCCAAACAAAGATCCTTCATATTTAGATAATTGGCGCCCAATTACTTTACTTAATTCGGATTATAAATTGTTAGCTTCTCTTTACGCAAATAGATTGAAACCATGCTTAGAAGAAATTGTCTCAGTTTCCCAATCTGGCTTTATGAAAGGTAGGCATATAGCAAATAACATTCGGCTTGTTTTAGATATGTTAGATTATAATGAATTGATCAACGATAGTGCAATAATTTTATTTTTAGACTTTTACAAGGCCTTTGACACGGTCGAGCATGAGTTTATGTTTGAAGCTTTGCGCAAATTTGGTTTTGGCTCTTCCTTTATCAGAATAGTTCAGACTTTTTACAAAAATATTAACAGCAATGTATCTTTGGTGAATGGTGTTTCTCCCCGGTTTACGATTAGCAGGGGCATTAGACAAGGGTGTCCTTTTTCACCATTTTTGTTTTTATTAGTCACAGAGTTTCTTAATATTTTTATTACTCACTGTGTAGATGTTCAGGGTATTGTAGTAGCTGAACACACTTTTCTAATTAGTCAACTGGCAGATGACACTTGTTTGTTTTTAAAAGATGAGAAACAGGTTCCTGTTATTTTGGAAGCTTTAAAAACTTTTTCTGATGCTTCTGGTCTCACTGTTAATCGAAATAAAAGTGAAATTTTACCCATTCACAGTCTTGATAAAGGTCATATAGAAGGTATTGAGGTCAAAAGTTCTGTTAGATATTTAGGTATTTTAATAAGTAAATCACCCAAAGAGAGAATTTTAGATAATTTTTCACAGCGGACAAAAAAATTAAAGAATGTCTTCAATTGCTGGCTACAAAGAAATCTAACTATCTATGGTCGTGTTTTGATAGCTAAAGCTGAAGGCATTTCTAGGATTGTTTACCCATCTTTGTCCTTATATGTCGACCCGAAAACTTGCTCATCTATCGACTTTATACTATTTAAATTCTTGTGGAAAAATAAAACTGAGTATGTTAAAAGGAAGACTCTGATAAGGAATACTTTGGAGGGAGGTGTGAATGCTTTGGACTTCAGTACTCTCAATCAGGTTTTCAAGATCGGCTGGATTAAACGCTGCCTGAATGCTGATTCTAATTTGTTATGGTTTCACATACCTAAAGTTATCTTTGAAAAATGTGGAGGGTTAAATTTTTTATTGTCTTGCGATTTTAAATGCAACAAACTTCCGTTCAAGCTTGCTAATTTTCATAAGCAAGCCCTGGAGGCCTGTAAGCTTGCCTTTTGCCACAATTTTTCCCCTCATAGAAGTATTATATGGAACAATCAGAATGTGCTGCGTGGAAAAAAATCTGTGTTTATTAAGGATTGGGTTGACAAAGGTGTAGTTTTTGTTTTGGATTTGTTGAAGAAGGATGGCAGCTTTTATTCCTACAATGAATTTATTAACCTTTTTGGAGTGGATTCCTCACCTAAAGTATATAACTGGGTTATTAATTCTATTTCACCTAAACTTTTGCATATGGTTAGGTCATACTGTAGCTACAGAGTATCCGTTTGTGAAATGCCCCGGTTGTCTATTGGAGGTTTGGAGCTTTCCAATGTTAAATGTAACAATTTTTGGATTAGAAGATTTCTCATTGGGAAGATCAGCTGTCATCCCAAAGCTTTTTTCAAATGGAAATTAAATTATCCTTCTCTTTCTACCATTAATATATGGACTGGCGTTAATAAGTTTCTGTTACCAAATAAGTGGAAAGAGCTTTACTTTAAAATTCTACATAATTACTATCCCTGTAACTCTTTTCTTTCTAAATTTAAATTAGACATCTCTTCACAATGCACATTCTGTAATTCTAATCTTGAAACAATACCACATTTGTTTTTTGAATGTGATTTTGCAAAGGAGTTCTGGAAAAAAGTAGCCTGGCTTATTTTCTCTGCTTATTACAAACTCTTTACTTTTGAGGTTATGAATGTGCTGTTTTTGATTTGGGACTCCGGGTCAAGGGAGATGGATGACAGATTAAAACTGCTTACTTTATGTGGCAAATTTCATCTTCATAAATGTAAAGTTACTGATTCTAAGCCCAATTTTAAACTTTTTTGTGTCGATTTAAAAATATTTTATGACTCTCTTTGTTTATCAGCTAATAAGAAAGCTGCTAAAACTTCTTTGTTGCTCAAAAAAATTATGGTTTCATTTTAAACTACCTCCT
The DNA here is from genome assembly GCF_964197995.2 of Scardinius erythrophthalmus. Lineage (NCBI taxonomy): Eukaryota > Metazoa > Chordata > Actinopteri > Cypriniformes > Leuciscidae > Scardinius > Scardinius erythrophthalmus. The sequence goes on along the minus strand of NC_138234.1, from coordinate 3,454,804 downwards.
GATTTTCTGAAGATTAGTTATTTATGTATCCCTAATTTATTTATATGTGTATGTGTATTATTATTATTATTATTATTATTATTATTTTTTTTTTTTTTTTTTTTTTGTAATTTCTATGAATGTTTTGTGAACTATCCCTTATGTAGGCTACTGCCTTGAATTACTCTGAATTTAATTGTCTTATTTTTTGTATCTTAATTTATTTGTTGTGCTTGATGCATGTATCCCCTGTGCTTTTTGTTCAATAAAAAAAAAAAAAAAAAAAAAAAAAAAAGCTAACAGAGATCGGCTGTAATCATGCAGATAAAAGATGTTTTGAAGACAATAAACATGATTGCAATGATATCTGATTTGCCTGTGTTCTTCAAGCCATGCCAGGTATTTTTATAATAATAGATTATATTTATAATGTAATGCTAATCTATATAGACTTCATCATTGTGCATAATACTATCAAATAATATATTTTCTGTCTGTTTTTTTTTATCTGAAGCTAAATTAGATCACAGAAGATTATTTAAAACATTCGGCTTGAGTTATAAAGTACGTTTTGAGCATAAATATGGTTTTAATCTCATATATTGTCGTGTATTGATGGTGTGCTAAGCTAACATGCTAGCTAGCCCTAACTGTTAGTCACTCACATGACATGGTCTTGAAAAACATTTAACTAAATACAGAGTTTTGGGCTTATTATCTTCAGATTTTAAACATAAAATGTTTAGACATGTGGCTTTAGCTGTAGTGCATTCCTAGATTGCTCCAGTGCCAATTTCAATTTTATTTTCATGAGGATGTTTCATAAAAAAAAATTTCTAATAACTTTACAAAACTTTGAAGCTATTTATAACATTTTTTGTCATTACGACAATAATTAATTCTACATTTACAATAAACTGCCAGGTGTCAGCTTTCAAACGAGATCATACTTGTGCTTTTAGTACAAAGGGTTCATGAACTGTATCTGTTTTAGTTTGGGTATGTCATTTCTGGGGATTTTTCAAAAGTGGCGTTGCAGCTTAACAGGTTAAGAGAACAGCCAGAGAGATGGAGCGCAACTGGAAGAAAACAAAACTAGAGGTATTTCGCATTTCATGGAAAGAGAGTTTGATTGCATACAGAGAGGCTTTAAAAGCTGCTAGATCTGCTTATTTTTCAACCCTATTAGAAGAAAATAAACAAAACCCTAGGTATTTATTTGAAATAGTGGCTAAACTAACAAAAAAATAATCTTTTCCAAGCAGCACAGCAGTAATGACTTTATGAACTTCTTTACTAACAAGATTGATAATATCAGGGAGAAAATTATAACTCTGCAACCGTCTACTACAGTATCGCATCAGGCAGTGCATTGTAGTCTCCCTGAGGAAAAATTTGATTCATTCATTACTATAGGAGATGAATAATTTTCTAAACTCGTTAGATCATCTAAATCTACAACATGTATGTTAGACCCTATAGCGACTAAGCTAATGAAAGAGATGCTTCCAGAGGTCCTAGATCCTCTTCTTAATATCATTAATTCATCTTTGTCATTAGGATATGTACCAAAAACATTAAAGCTGGCTATGATTAAACCGCTCGTTAAACCACAACTTGATCCTACAGAATTAGTCAATTATCTCGAAGATACTAGAAAAGGCAGTATCTTCACAACCATGTTCCTTTCTTGAAAGAAATGATATCTGTGAGGATTTTCAGTCAGGATTTAGACCGTACCATAGTACTGAGACTGCTCTCGTTAGAGTCACAGATGATCTGCTCTTATCATCCGATCGTGGTTGTATCTCTCTATTGGTGTTACTCGATCTTAGTGCTGCATTTGACACTATAGACCACAACATTCTTTTAAATAGACTTGAAAATTATGTTGGCATTACGGGAAATGCACTAGCATGGTTTAAATCATACTTATCTGACTGTTATTAGTTTGTAGCAGTAAATGAAGAGATGTCTCATCGATCACAAGTTCAGTATGGCGTACCACAAGGCTCAGTACTAGGACCGCTGCTGTTCACTCTGTACATGCTACCATTAGGAGATATCATTAGGAAGCATGGCATTAGCTTTCACTGTTATGCTGATGATACTCAGCTCTATATTTCTTCACACCCTCACGAAACTTACCAATTCATAAAATTAACAGAAATGCATAGCTGATATAAAAAACTGGATGACTAGCAACTTCCTACTACTAAATTCAGTAGAAGAAGAAGACTTTTATTACAGCTGAAGTTTTGAAAAAGCACCAGTGTGAATTCTCTGGTGCTTTTTCAAAACTTCAGCTGTAATAAAAGTGGAGTCACTGGAGAGAAACCTTACAAGTGTTCACACTGCGACAAGAGATTCAGTGAGTCAGGATCCCTGAAAGCACACGAGAGGATCCACACTGGAGAGAAGCCGTATCAATGCACTGCATGTGGGAAGAGCTTCACTCAATCATCTGCTCTACACAGTCATACAAAAACTCACATTAAGTAGGACTTTAACAATACCTACAGATTTTTCAATAACTGTTCTGTCTGTAAAAAAAAAAAGTTTAAAAGTTTCGCCTCACAAAACAAGCTACTCATGCGGAGTAAAAAATGTCCAAAATTGATGCACCCCTTGATGAAAATAACATACAACATTTATTTCCATCATAAGGTGCATCAATTTTTGGTCAAGATCTTGTATTGACAATGCAAGAGTCCAGCACTCTGTAAAGTCTCCTCCAGCACATGCCAATGACTCTCAATGAGTTTAAGGTCTGAACTCAAAGGTGAAAATTATTTTTCATGCTCCCTCCCAACCATTCTTTCACAATCTGAGCCTGATTAATCTTGACATTATCATCCTGGAATATGGCCATGATATTTCTTCCTACATGGTTGTTTAAGAAATAAAAAGCTACACACTCCATCAGTTAGGGTTAGAAGAACTGCTGCCAAACATATAACATGCTAGAAACATAATAATCACTGCGATAATGATCCAGTCATAAGCCCCTTTCACACAGAGATTCCGGAAAATACACGGATAAAGTGACCCGAGATTTGACCTGGGTTCGTTATATTTTGGTTCATTCACACTGCCAGTGATTTTCCGGAGTCAGAGAGTGCATTCACACACAAGCCGTACAAATCCCGTAAAGACACGTGACATCGATGTGACTTGTAATGTCTCAGCAGCGTCTTCAGTTTGCTTATGAGCTGTGATTTCTCTCTCTCGCCACGCTTGTGCATTTTTTTCTCTGATTCGATCATAAACTTGCACATTACGCACCGTTTCACGGCTGGCGAACGATCCCGGCTTCAGTGCCATCATTACGTTACAGCATTGATTACAGCTTTTGTTCACACAGCGCGCGTCCCGGGACTGAACACGGCAATGTTACTCGGTCCCCAACCTGGCATCGATCCCGGCATCAATCCCGGGTCGTGTTTGCGTTCACACACAAGGCGTTCTGGCAATTTCCCTGCAATTTGCCGGGATCATTGCGCTTTGTGAAAGGGGCTATAGACTCTTAAGTATTTGCTAATGTAAATCCAAACAGCAACTTTTTTTGGCTGGGCAGATTAGTATAGTATAGACATGAATCTATAGTTAGCAGTGGTGGGCCATCAGGGCCAGCATGGCCTTCTCTGCTGGCCTAAACACTATCAGAATCACTGACATGCGCTTTAATTATGTTATTTTTTTTCATGAATGAGTATTAAATTATTACCAATAGTCCATTCTCTTAATTTCATAGCTTTTCTCTTGTTTCAGCCATCATGTGTTGCCAGGGTCAAAGCCAAAATCTGCCTTGAGGCCTTCAGAATCAATAGTGCGAGTGCCTGTAAAATAAATGGCAATGAAACTGTTGCTTTAACCAATCAGATAATCAGATTTAATCAGCCAATAAGGTTTTCTATTTGACTGCAACGGGGCCATCTAGCAGGCGTACAATAACGTCAGCATTTTCACGTCCTTTGATTGGATGGTCAGAGCGCTATTACTGGTAGTCTGAGCTAGTTAACCACATCTGATGCAAACCGCATAAACTAAAACATATTCCTGTAGATTTAATCGTTTTTCTATCCACAAATTAATATTTCTCTCCCTCCTCGACCCCCAGCAGTTTCAAACCTCCCGGTGAATAAATTAATTTATTCAGGCTTATTCAGGCTTATCAAACTTAACGCAGAGTCACGAAACACTATTCGATCTGTCCCGGAGAAAAACAGAACTGACTGTAATGTATGTATGACTGATTCTGAAGGCAAAAGACCCGCTCATTGATATCCTTCAAAAAAATCTGTGTGAGAGAAGGGGTCAGCTGTACACATCGTCATGTTTTACAGTGACTGTCTTAAACTGCAATTTCACAACATTTATAAAGAGTCTGTGTGATGCAATGCCCTGTTATACTGTGTTTTTGTATAATATTGATGGTTTCTATAGCGTTGGAGTCATTATGATGGTATTAAGATTGGTTTACCTCATATCTCTCAGATAGAAGTTTTGATATCTATATTGGTGATTCCCACTCTGCATCATCACCCCTGTTTTGTGGTGTCCCACAGGGTTCAGTGTTGGGTCCAATATTGTTTATTTTATACTTGTTGCCTTTGGGTCAGATTATTCGTGATTTTAACATTTCTTATCACTTGTACGCAGATGACATTCAGCTTCATTTTACATTCTGGCAAAATGCACAGAATAAACAGCTGGATGGCTGAAAGTTTTTTGCAGCTGAACCCAGATAAGACGGAGGTTTTAATTGTAGCGCCAGACAGCGCTATCCCTCTGATCATGCAGAACCTTGGACCTTTGTCATCTGCGGTTCGGCCTAGTTTAAGGAACCTTGGGGTGACATTTGATAATTCTCTATCTTTCGAGAATCACGTCAAATCACTGACCAAATCATGTTTTTTCGACTTACGTAATATTAGTAAATTGAGGTCTGTGGTCTCTCACTCAGAACTGGAGATGCTCATTCATGCTTTCATTTCATCTCGTATTGATTACTGTAACTCACTTTTCTTCTCACTTAACAAATCTGTTCTTCATCGACTGCAATCTATTCAAAATTCTGCTGCTAGGTTACTCACTAGACCAAATAGGCATACCCATATCACCCCGATACTCTGTCCTCTTCACTGGCTTCCTGTAATTTACAGGATACAGTTCAAAATTTTAACCATAACCTATAGGGCTTTAAATGGTCAGGCCCCTGCTTATCTTGCTGACATAATTCATCTTCATACCCCTCTCCGGTCTCTCAGGTCAAATAACCAAAATCTGCTATCTATGCCACGCACTCGTTTAAAGACAGGTGGGGATAGAGCCTTTGCCGCTATGGCACCCAGACTATGGAATGCTTTGCCAACCAGTATTAGGTTTGCTGAGAATGTGGACAGTTTTAGGGGACAAGTGAAGACTCATTTGTTCAGGTTAGCTTTTGGGTAATCTTTGTTCTTTTATATATTGAAATTGTATCTGTTTTGTATCTGTATTGTTTTTTATTATGTTTTATTGTCTATTGTAAAGCGCTTTGTGACCTAGTCTGTGAAAGGCGCTGTATAAATAAATTTTACTTACTTACTTACTTACTTAAGAGGTGGATTAATTCAGGTAAGACACCACTGAAGGCCTAGATTTCTTAACAGTCCAATAAACAGTTAGTTAAAATTAAGTCACTTTCATTTTAGACGCAATGACTGTTTTTGTTCTGTTTCTGCAGCGAAAATAGTTCCACACAAAGATCACAGCAGAACCATCTCACAGGAACACTCAGCCATGTTTCATTAAATGATTCAGCATTTTGAATGAATCGGTTGAGTCAAAGATTCAATGACAGGGTATCGGCACAATTTTTAAAGTCAAATTTAAGGCTTTTTAAGACCTTTTTAAGACCTGAAGAAATCGAAATGAATACCGTACATTAGGGGTGCGCAATATTGACAAAAATATGTCTCGATATTTTCAAAGTTTTGTTGATAATAATTAGATGATATTTTACTGATTGTGTTTTTGTACTGGTACCCCGGCTGGTTTAGGCCTGTTGTTGACAGCAGACTCACGAAGATAGTCATATTTTTTATAATCTATGCAGTGGTCAGTTCACAGTAGTGACCGAAATTAACATTTTTATTAAGGGGTAATATTTGCCACCTTAAATTGATTTCCAGGGGCATTTTCACCTATATATGGACATTGTTTCTAAACGTATTTAGAGCTATGCATCACCTTTTATGTCAAATTCTAACATTCAAATTAAATTATATTAGAATAACACAGTACCAATGTCAAAATAAATCAGTAAATTAAAATCCATCCTTGCAGTGCAGAGGTGACACAGAAGCGGCATCAAAACTGGCATTAGCCTACTATACTTACACCTCATTTACCATTAGCCTTTCGCCGAGCCCGCTTCCCTTAGTTACTGTTGCTACGTCCGAAAAACAAATGGTCAAGCACGACCTGCGCAACAGATTGCCATGACGGGAAGAGGTATACCTGTGCGTGTCAGTGACCTTTTTTGGAGCAACACCTCCGCGATATCCTCCAGATCGAGGCAAAAGGGGTTAAAGCATATTAATGATGCATTCACCTCATAAATCATGACACACTGCTCTAGCACAGGAAAGTGCATACAAGTTCAAGTGCATGCTTTTAAAATGAAAAAGTCTTGGTATCGATATCAGCGATACTGGCCCTGTATTTACTTGGTATCGGATCGATAATGAAATTTGCAGTATCGCCCACCCCTAATAGGAATCCTCTTTCCAGTACGGGAGGCGGGACCATTACTTTATCAGCCAATCAGATAGGAAATGCTTCACTCAACCATATTTGCATATTCATTATAAAAGTTTCACACTTTTAAAGCAAGAGTGAAAAGTGTAAACAAAAATAGCTAATGGATATCCCAATATACTTCCCCAGCTGATTGATTACATTAAAATTGCAAACATTTTTTGTATTATACATTTTCGGAAATGTTATGTTTATTAAATATGTAAATGGAGTGTTATCTCACAAATTTGCATACATTTCTAGAACAAAATTCTTGTTTCGTTTTTCTTTTCTTTTTTTAAATATTATAGTCAAAGGTTTTTACAGAGGGGATAATTGGATTTCTCTTTTTATCACTCCATAAATCAAAAAATACTGTCAACAACCAGGAAAAAATACATTTCCATTTTTTAGTAATAAAATGTTGAATAAAATCAGGTAAAGTTTATATGAACAAACCCCTCTGTAAAAACCTTCAGAATATGGATAGGAATAAAACTGTAAAGTTTAGTATATATGTAAGTGCTGCTGAAGAAAACAGCCTTTAAAGATATAGCCTACTGTAATTGAAATCTACAGACGCAAATAGATAAAAGTGCTATAAAATATAAACTTTAAAAATGTATTTAGGATGTTTTCTTTCCACTAGCCTGAAAAAAAATAAACTTTATACTGAAAAGCCCAAAATCTCAAAATTGACAGATATGAAAAAACTGTTTTTGTCTGTCGTGTCTCGTCTTAAAGACACAGTTACATAACAACACAAACTTTAGAATTAAAGATAATTCTGAATTACACAAGAACACTAAACCTCTTTAATTCATTATTTTTATTTCAAATTGTTACTGAAAGTGTTTTGTCAGCATTGCGATTCTCTTTGTTCATGTTCATAAACATATTCATGTTTAAACACACTTAATGTAAATTATTCAATGCATTACTTCTATATAGATTTATACATTAAGTTGCTCAAGCAAGTGGCAAAACATGTAAACATGTACTTTTCTTATGTTAAAATAACAAACATTTTAAATTAAACTCAAAAACAGCCGACTCTCGTGCCTTTTCTTTCACATTTAAACCTTTAAACAAGAAATCCTGCGGTTCATTGAGAACTTGTTTTTCCACCTCCACGATTACGTCGCCTTGATAAGGTTAGGTTTATTTTTCCTTGCTTTACCCCTGGGGCAAAAAGCCATGTGTTGACTGTGAAACTCAGTAGAGTTTAATTACATGGATTTATGGTGAAATTTCTACATTTTTATCTGGTTTTTCTGTCGATATTGATTTCAAAGGTGTTGGTGTTGAAATGGATTTAAGTTCAGGTAAGAATCAAATTACATAGAAATATATGCAGCAACGTTTCCTCAATGATTTATGAAGTATTTATGAAATATAAGTCAAAAGAAGGCAATTGTTTACTTTAAGTTAATTAAATTATATTTTTTCTGCACTCTGACATTTACATTTAAAAGTGGCATTGAACCTTTGTAAAAGTCTACATTTCACATACATTTTTATACATATAAACCTTTTTAATACACATCAAATCTCTTATCTATAGGCTACTTTTACCCTTTTTCTGGGGTTTTCATTTGAATATCGTTTTCAATGTTTCAAAGAGCTTCATTTGTATTAGATTAATTAATGATTATTTTATTTTATTTTATTTTGTGAAAAGTTGTTATATATTTAGTTTCAAACTCGGTTCCCTCGACATAATGCGTTGTCAACCTGCAACGTCATCAAACAGACGACACCTGAATTAAATAAATATACATAATAGCTACATCGATGTGTATTTATGATATAAATTCATTATTAATTATAAATTATGTCACATTTGAAAGTGAATGACACATTGTGGTATTTAATATGAAAATAAATGTAATTGGTCATATTAGATGTGTCTTTTATCTTATTTAACTATAATCATGATTCCACTTATCTCTGTTGACTTGTGGTAGTTAGCCTGTTTATTATTATTTATTATTATTATTAATGAAAGCTATAGATCATGGGTGTCAGACTCAGTTCCTGGAGAGCAGCAGCCCTGCAGAGTTTGGCACCGACTCTAATTAAACACGCCTAAACCAGCTAATCAAGGTCTTCAGGATTACTTGAATACTTCATTTTCCGCGTTGAATACTTCATTGTCGAACTAAGCTTACTCTTTTGCCAGTGAGCGCGGAGAGACGCATTCTCCGTGTGGGCATTGTCTAGTGGACTTTATTTTCAAGCGCTCAAGTCACTCACACATGTGCTGTTGTCTGCAGACCAGGGTGTTTCCCCGAGAACTAATGGTTCCCTTAAAGCTGCTTTGAGTGGTGTTGGGTGACGTCACTTCTTGTTGACGTTCAAAGTATTGTCAAACAAAACGGAGGCTAGCTCGACCCTCCCTCCTCCTCATCCGCGCACTAACCCCCCAAACCCTTCTTGTCGGTTATTGGCTGGAACAGTCTGTTATGTTTCATGGTGCGGGTGAGCACAGTTTGTTTTTCTTGCCGTTTGTGGAGCCTGGGATGTCTACAGAGACCGCGTTTTTTTACAGTGTGTTCAGGGGACAGGCGGCTAGCGGATAGTGAGGAGATGTTTGCTGTATGTGACAAAAAATGTTTTGGCCTAAAAACCGCGTGACATCGCTTAGTTGCATTGCATTTTTCTGGTTGTATTTCCAATCAAACCGCCAGTCGGAACTCTAAAACTTGTTGTCACTTTTATTTTGACGGCGCTGAGAACGACTGAGCCACACAGCGCCTGCATTCTCCGTGTTCATTACTTTACTATCTTTATAACACTCCTGTAATACGTTATTAGAGCTGCCATGCAAGACAGTAATGAAAAGTTATTAGCGTATGCTGTATGTTTGATATCCAGTGTTGCTGCATAATACATTAAATACATGATCGTGTTTCTCTTGATCTCCTCAAAGTTGTATTGGATTTTCTCCTCAGCGTAAAGATTAAGAGCTTCATCTATCACTGTTTTACATGTTCGTAGAGTTAGTTTCTGCAGTAAATATATAGGCTATAATCTGTGTGTTTAAATGGCGGGTTCTGGTGTTTCGGGTGCGTTCGGCCAATCAGCGAACACTAACGTCACTGTAGTTCCTATAGCGCTGGTTTAGAGCGACTCTGAAGGAGGAGTAATTAGTTCCTCCAAAAGGAGCTCCTAGAGCTAAAATCGTTCCTAGTTCCTGCGGTGCGAACACGCCAACATCCGGGAACTTCCGCCAATAGTTCTAGGAACTATGAGAAGGTTCTTCTGGTGCGAAAGCCCCTGATGTGTATCTTCAGCACACTGTTCTGCACTCAGTTCTAATTAGTCTTTGCAAACATTGTGAAGTCAAACTTTTCAGCTGCAGCAAAAATGTTGTTGTAATTCATTTATAATGGCTAAACTTATCTGTTTATCTCTCTCTCTCTCTCTCTCTGTGTGTGTGTGTGTGCGTGTGTGTGTGTGAGTGATTTTTTTTCCCTAGCAGCAGGTGGAAGTAGTCCAAACTTTTATCATCCTCCTGACAGTAAGTGAATTAAATCCCTTTCAGTGATATTAGGATGTCAACTTGAAAAATTAATGTGTTTCTTTTATGAAAATATGAGGGTAAATCTCTTAAATTATATAAAAGGTCTATATTCTGTGTTGTATCAGATAAAGTCTCAGTTCACCCAAGAATGAATACGATGTCCTCGTTCACTCACTATCATGTTGTTCTAAAACTAATTCTTTTGCGAAACATCCAAACTGCTGCTTTTCATATTGCAAAAATGGATGATTTTATGATTTTATGATTAATAATAATGCACTTTTTTTTCAATGGGACTCGCGCTCAGATTGATATGGTAAAATCGACACCATTGTTACTGTCTTTACAGTGTGTAAAATCGCTGAGGACTGTCAATCACAACAATCAGGGTCATCTGGCCAATCAGAGCAGAGCAAGTCTTCTGAGAAGTTTTATTGATCTTTGATGCGTGTTTCCCTGTTGTAGGAGACTTCCAAAACAAAATTAAGAGCCTTTAAAGAGCAATTTAACATTATTACTTGTGTCTTGTGTGAAATACTGTAAATACTGACATATTTATAGGGCCAATTTGCTAATTCTGTCATTATTCTTGTATAATTTTAACAAGATTCTTCAGTGATGATTGTGCAGTGCTTTGTATTGCATTGTATGTGTGTATGTGTGTGAGAGAGGATCACACACACAGGATAGTAAAACCAGATATCATTGTCTTTGTGGGGACCAGCTTATAAATCAACTTATAAATCAGTTTTTTGAAAATGTAAATATACAGAGGAAAAACATGAAGAATTTCTCAACTGTAACATGTATGAGGATGTAGATTATGTAAGAGTGGACAGTGTTGGGAAGGATACTTTCAAAACGTATTTCGTTACAGAATACATGCCCAAAAATGTCATTTGTAACGTATTCTGTTACGTTACTCAATCTGAGTAATGTATTCTGAATACTTGGATTACTTCCACATTGAATTGCATTTTATAAGTGTCGGCCATCAAATCCTAGCCGGGCTCCGCCCTCCTGCGTACTTCCGCTTAATTTAATTTCCCTTCAGTACTACATCTGGGATTGTGGTGTATTCTCCGGCCAAATTTTTGGCGGCCCAACCAGCGAACAGAGGGAGTGGCTGAGAACGATGACGTTGATGTCGTGCGTTAGTTTGAGTTGTAGGGTTACGTCATGACCAAAGGTTAGCCATTGGTTATGGCAGATCCAGAGTGACTCTGGGCAGATCCAATAGTTTTAAACTTCAACAGAATACCCCGCCTACAAGGAAGTTAACGCTTGTCAATGGAGAGAGGCCAGACTCTCCGTGCAAATGAAATGTACGAGAGTCTGGTAGAACCAGGCTAATCAAATCCTGGTTATAAACAGGCCTATTCTTGTGGGGTTGGGGGTGCGGTGATGCGGTGGTGACGTGTATGCCAATAAAGCACCTAAAAGCTGTCACAAAGAACCGGCAAAAGTAATAATTATGAATATGTCAAATATAGAAAGGAGATGTTGCATCTGAGACGGATCTCTCTGTAGGCAAGGGCGTGGTTAGCTTGTTCCCTCTGACGTCACCGGCCACCATAACTTCCAATAGGAAAATTCAACTGCAGTAGCCACCGTTCAACCTGAAGAGGGCAGCACTCAGATGTTTTTACACCATATATATTGTAGAATTAAAACACTTTAAACCCAAATGTCAAAAAATAAATTACTTGAATCAATGAACAGCACTAATAAAGCCCCAGTCTTACAGATCATTAACTAAAAAAAGTTGTGTTAGGGTTTAGTTACCTTTAAAAAAAAGTTTTGTCACCGGTGCAGCCTGCACATACACTCTTTAATAGACGTATTGAAGTTTAAACAATTTAAACAGCGTATTAATCAATGCATTACTTCTATATTGATTATATATTAAGTTGTTCAAGCAAGCGGTAACATATTTAACCATGTAGGCTACTTATATTAAAATCACAAACATTTTAAATTAAAACTTGAAATTGACAAAAACAGCCGACTATCATGCCTTTTCTTTTGCATTTAAATTTTAATACAATAAATCTTGCATGCCACAAATAACCTCCATGAATGAGACGAGTGTTGTTCATAATGTCGCCTTGTTGAGGTAAACTGTAGTTTTCATTGCTTTACCCCGGTCTTAAAGTAAAAAGATGACTGTGAAAAAAAAAGTAGTATTTAATTAAATACATTTATGGTGAGATTACTACATTTTATTTAATTAATTGCATTTATGGTGAGATTACTACATTTTATTTAATTAATTGCATTTATGGTGAGATTACTACATTTTCAAAATGTGTTGATTTTGACCACGAACCATGCGCTGTCACTTTAATTCAGCGTTTGCAGCACAGCAGAAATAGACTCGTGAGGAGGTATTTGCAATAATTTATATTAAGTTGGTTTATAGGCTAGTTGCCATGTCTCTTTAAAATGTAAACGCCCCGCCCCACATCTAAAGATCGCTGCACGCATGATCATCGTTGACAGGACTGCTTGATTGACGCCGCTCAGGTGAAGCTAATTTTAGGTTTAAAAAAAATGGAGAATAATAAACCTCCACTCGCAGTTGGGAAGAGAAAGCTGACTTTTTTGAGGGGTAATTTTCTCTATATATATATCTTTCTACTATATCTATTTCCAATCCATGTCGGGGCTTTTGTATTCCTTGCATAAATTGGAAACATTTAGGCTTAAGTTACTCATTTTTCATTATTCATTGTCCCTAGAAATCTCGATGAAGATGAGTAACAGCTTTTTAGCAATTATAATTAATTATTTTAGCAGCCTTTTTCACTGAAATGGTTGAATAGTTGAATAGCTGACTGGACTCACTCACTCATAACAGTGCTTTGCCGCCCGCCCCCTTACTGGACGTCACTATGTAAAAATCGTACTGAAATCTTTGACAAATCCCCACCAACACACAGACTGACAGCCTGTTTTGTCACAATTTATATGTTTAATATCTAATAAACTAGTTTCATGCATTTAATCAAGTCTTTTGAAACAAACATTATTATCGCATTGTCACATCAATTATCCAGTTGTTTTTAGGGTAAATACTACATTGGTAAATAAAGCTAGAATCATTCTGTTGGATGTACAGTATTGTGCAAAAGTCTTAGGCATGTTAATATCCCAATCCCCCCCCCCCCTTTTTTTTTAAATCACTTTTAAGACAGTTATTTCTATCTTATGCTGTAGTGTGTCAGTAGGAAATATAAGTTTAATTTTCCAAACATTCTTTGTGCCATTACTTGTAATAATCCAGTGAGATTTGTGTATGCACAAGGAGTCTGACAACAGCCGGTCTGATCTGATCTCACTATCAAACTGAGACAGACTAAATCCAGAAGAACTGCGGGAACGACTCCGAGACGCTTGAGGAAACCTTCCAGCAAAGCCACCTGAGAAACTATGCGCGAGTGTACCTGGACAAAAGCCGTTTTAAACGCAAAGGGTCGTTACAACATATATTGATTTGAATTAGGGGGGAATTAAGCGGAATTTTTATTACTCCAGTCTTCATCACATGATCCTTCAAAAATCATGATGATTTGATGCTCAACAAACATTTATGATTATTATCAATGTTGAAAACAGTTGTGTACATTTTTTATTTATTTTTTTTTTGGGACTTTGATGAATAGAAAGTTCAAAAGAACTAAATTTAACTGAAATAGAAACTTTTGTAGCATTATACACTACCATTCAAAAGCTTGCGGTTAGTAAGAATTTATAAAAAAAAAATGTTGGGAAAGAAATTAATACTTTTATTGCATTAAATTGATCAAAAGTGACAGTAAAATAATAATAATTTGCTACATTTATATTCTGACTCAAACAATCTGCTTTAGCAGCAAATACTTATAATAAAGTGAGATGATCTGCTGATCCTGAATGGCTTGTTGAATGAGTATTGATAGTCTATGGCTCATCACTATTATCAGAGCAGCTGAAAAGCCTCTTTATTTCATGTCAATAGATCTTGTTTTCTCCTCATTCATTATGCTGATGTCTTCAGATCTGTAAATTGCCACATTAAGCTCATTTTATTGTCAACAGATTTGAGCAAACGACACGATCAGCTATTGTGACATCTACAAGATATAGGTAAGTTTTATAATGGCTTTTATTTCAATAATCTGTGATGAACCATGTTTCATATGCAACACAATAAACAAACAAGTTGAGTTAACTGTATTGGTGCGCCATTTGTTTCTTGCAAATCTGTAAATATATTTTTATGTTTTAATCTTTTTTTATTCTTAATTTTTTTACAATGTGACCATAAATACTTAAAGTGGGTGGACTTTTTTTTTTTTACTCAGTTATGCTGGGTACACACCAAAAGATAATCGGGCTGATTTTGGGCCGATTTCCCCCCTTCCGACAATCCTAGCTATGTCCCGATTATCTTGATGGTTCAACAGATTATCTTATCAGATTTTCCCTTGGTGTGAGGTGTGTTAAGAGTGTCCTAACCTGCTCGGAAGAACGTCGGAGCCGCCCCGATCGCGAATCGTAAATATTAAACATGTTTAATATTTACGATCAGAAATCCTGATGTGTGGGGGAACCCCGAGGACAAACGCGCGAACGTTCTGGAGATTATCACGTGAAGCGAAACAATATCCAATCAGAAAGTGAGATGATGGAAGACGGTCATTCTCACACACACACACACACGCACACACGCAGGAAGCTGAGTGTTCCTGCGAGGGATTAAATAGGCTAACTTTTTCTAAAGAGAAAATAAATACAATAAAGAATAAATTAAGACAATAAAGAATGAATATATTTCTGTATAAAAGGTTATATATAATGGTGGGTACAATGTTTTTTTTTTTTTTTTTTTTTTTTTTTTGTGAATTTTCTGTGAAAATCATTCATCAAACACTATCATCATAATTTCTTCCTGCATATCATCCGACATGCTTATTCTGAAGTCTCGCGAGCTTTTGTGAGATTTCCTGTGTTCACAGTCGAGACTGGTTGAAAATCTGTTTGTGTGTGGTGTGCTGTCTTTGTCACATCATGGCACACCACACACTATAGGAGCAAAATGCTTAAATCTAGGATTTTTTGTCCTCATGTTTGTGGTCTATCACATTTTGAAAATCTTATAAGATGTAAAAAATCTTTTGGTGTGTACCCAGCATAAGTGATTTCTTCTTGATTTTGTCAGATCTGCCCCTCCTCCTTCAGTGAAGCTCCTCCTCCTTCAGGTAAGCTCCTCCTCCTTCAGTGAAGCTCCTCCTCCTTCAGGTAAGCTCCTCGTCCTTCAGTGAAGCTCCTCCTCCTGCAGTGAAGCCCCTCCTCCTTCAGTGAAGCTCCTCCTACATCAATTAAACTCCTCCTCCTTCGGTGAAGCTCCTCCCACTGCGATTCACCAATAAATGCTGGAATATTCCCATCAGCTACAAGTGAAGACGAGCATCAAACCATCAGGAAGAGCTGAAATCTGCAAAGACAGAGTTTATTGAAGGACAGTGAGAACATGAGAGATCCAGAACACTGCAGAATGAAACACACTGAAGAACAAAGAGGTTGGTGTTTATTCCTGATTCTTCATTAGTGAGGCTGAAGAACATTAAGGTTATGAAGCAGTTCATCAGATTTAGCTCTGTTATAGTAGGACAAATCTAGTTGTGAATTATAATGAAAGCAGCAAATAATATGAACCGGGTGCAATGTTTGTTATCTGTAAGTCAATATTAGTATTATCTGAGTATTTATTTCTGTTTATTTTACATCTGGTTCACAATTACTGCAACCAAATTATGGATATGTCTTAATACAGTTTTTGCGCATTCCAAAATATTGTTATTATCTTGCTAAAACTCCAACATTTAAAAACAATGATCAAATAAATAGACTTTGCTACACGTGGTTTAGTTTGTGTAAAAACAGGGAGTGTTAAAATTATAGCATTATTGCGTATTTTTAAAATGGTAATATTTTAGGTAGTTGCATAGTTTATCAAATATTTAATAGTTCTCACTACAAAAATGTGATTTACTCAGAGCCCCTAAAGGGACATGGTGATGGAAAAACTATATTTCATTGTTTTTGCGTTCTTTAGGGTTGCAAATGAACAAAGACGTTTGCTTTCCTGCTCCAACCCCCTCTTTCTTACCACAAGGGCCATTAGTGACCCGTGACTAGGAACAATCTAGTTGTGAATTATATGGTGGCTACAGCGCTTCCCATAATGTTTACGCATTTGTGTCTGTTTGAACTCACTCGACCACATGAGCGTCTACACTACCAAAGCAATCCGGTTCAATGTGTTTTCGACTACCTCTGGAAGTGGTCAAAAGTGGACAAGCTCAAATTGTTTTAGACCCTGTTTACACCTGTGTTTAGCACGTCCACTTGTGATCTAGTTTTTTTTCACTACATAATTGTTATTTTATTGATTTACTGAGCACTTTTTAACTTTAGTTTCAGGCCCAATGGATGAGAATGAAGAAGTGAATGAAGTGGAGAAACATCAAAGAAGATCTCAGAAATCTTTCACTTGCACTCAGTGTGGAAAGAGTTTCACACGCAAACCATATCTCAAGGTTCACATGAAGATCCACACTGGAGAGAAACCGTTCACATGTGATCAGTGTGGGAAGAGTTTTACACAACAAGGACACCTTCAGGAACACATGATCATCCACACTGGAGAGAAACTGCATGAATGTGATCAATGTGGTGTTGAAAACTTTTTCTTTCTTCAAAGCAGAGACCAGTGAGACAGTTGGGGATCACATTCAAACAAAGTTATTCTTTATTGAGGACTTTGCGTTGATGCGGCTGCAGTTCTTCCCAAATCAGTCTAATCTCACATAACTTTACATGGTGTCTTATAGGCATTTCAGTGGGCTGTCCTTTAATGGTGCTGACCATACACACGGCCTTAGATAGGGATGACAATAGAGGCAATTACCCCCAACTGAGATAATGATACCCCCCAAATGTTATAAACACAAATGGTCCCGAGAACTAAGACTATGTAACAGTCACACACAGTTCAGCTCTTAGTTGGAAGATCAAAGACAAACAAAACCTCTGACTATTACAATGTTTAGACAGCTGACTTAAATCTGACTTCTGATCAGTAAATTGATGCCATCATGTTCTCCTTGAATGCCCAATACAGTGTAATTCACCTTAGTTTTTCATGTGATGTTATGTAAGGAAGTAAGATCAGCAGATCTTAAACATATTCTTAAATTTGGATCCTTCAGTGGCAAAACATTTTTGAGGGCTTCAGTCCTGAAGAACCACATGACAGTTCATTCACAGGAGAAACCACATTCATGTTCTTTGTGTGGAAAGAGTTTTTCGCGTCCGCAGGATTTAAAAGGACATCAGAAAATACACACTGGTGTAAGAAATCACATGTGCTTTGAGTGTGAGAAGACTTTTATTACAGCTGCAGATTTGAAACGGCACCAGAGAATTCACACTGGAGAGAAACCTTACAAGTGTTCACACTGCAACAAGAGATTCAGTGACTCAGGAACCCTGAAAAAACACGAGAGGATCCACACTGGAGAGAAACCTTACATGTGATCAGTGTGGGAAGAGTTTTACACAACAGGGACACCATATGTCTCACATGATCATCCACACTGGAGAGAAACCGCATCACTGCACTGCATGTGGGAAGAGCTTCACTCATTCATCTGCTCTACACAGACATATAAAAACTCACATTAAGTAGTTCATCTTCAGTTATAGTATTAACTCTACTTTAGTGCTGCAAGGATATTGCACAGCTCCAAGATCTTCTCGTCTGAGCTCTGCGGTCTGTCGCCGCTCATCAACATCAGAATATTGAGATGACCAATCAAATTAAAGTAGACAGGCTTTATGTTCACAGAAGCTGCTGAGCGCATGATCTAGCCTTCAGTTAACGGTCATGAAGTGTGAGATCAAATATAGCTAAACTAAACATTTCATATTTGACAGCTGTTTTAGGATAGAAATGTTAAACAACCGACAAAAATAATCAGGAAAACTGATGTATATAAATATCAGTTCAGCCTATGTTTATGACCCCGAACCCCCTGAACTACCTCATATCTGGGTCACCGGCGATTCTAGAACTCTACAGCCCTGGCCACAACCATCGACAGTATAAAAGAAACATTGTCAACATTTGTCACATTAAATAGTTTATATTTAACTGTGAGATTCACATCAACATCAATGTCATTTTGAGTAAGCATGCATTTCTTGGATGTCTGATCTGTTTTGTGTATGGTTGGATAAGTTACAGAAATCTCTAAATAAATTGATAAGATTTTGGGTTTGAGTAGTTTTTCACATGTTGATGATCCCATTTTAGGGATTCATTGATTTCCCATTGATTTATTTTATTTCTTTCCCCAGCCAAAAAATAAAATATAATTTCTTACTGATCCCAAACTTTTGAACAGTAGTGATTAATATTACAAAAGATTTAAAAAAAATAAAAAACAAAAAAAATAAAATTTGAGCATCAAATAATCATATTAGAATGATTTCTGAAGGATCATGTGACACTGAAGACTGGAGTAATGATGCTATAATTCAGCTTTGGTCTCAGGAACAAATTATACTTTACTATATATTCACATATAATTTTTTTTTTTTTTTTAATTGTAATAACATTTCACAACATTACTGTTTTTTTAAATGCAGCCTTGGCGAGCAGGAGAGGCTTTTAAAAACATGCCTGATAAAAGTTGAACAAGGCCACTGGGAATGGCATCAAATACTACAGCAAACTCTTTAGTAGTTACAGGGATCTTATAATGATTAAGGAATTCACAGTAAAGAGATGTTCATTGTTCTTAAATAACTGACCAAAATTATACCGTTATTGTACCAGTTTCTGTAAAATAAAGATTTATTTTTTTAACGTAATATATTGTTTGGTTCCAAATTACAGAGTTGAGTGGAGAAAAGTTATGCTTAAAAATGAGTTTTTGATAATCTATCATTTATTTCGTCTCGCGGTGATGACGTCACCACTTTCGCGGTCGCGCGTCTCCTGAGTCTTTTGAGGTAAGTAAACAGTTCACACGTTAAATCTCGTAACTGCACAATAAAGTTTACTCAACATTTTACGGGGTCTTTTCAGAAAGGTTTTCATCGTGTGTCTGTTTCTTTTCCCATACAAAACGGTAAGATGTTAGCGAACTACTTTGTTGTTATGAAGTTATTAGGGAATCGGATTCATATGGACAAATTACAAGGGTTGATAATGTTATCAGCGGCTGTCTTTATATTTACATTTATATTACTGTTGTAATATTTTACAGTATCATTATTTTATTATCTATATTCTTGTTGAATGAGTATTGATAGTCTGTGGCTCATCACTATTATCAGAGCAGCTGAAAAGCCTCTTTATTTCATGTCAATAGATCCTGTTTTCTCCTCATTCATTATGCTGATGTCTTCAGATCTGTAAATTGACACATTAAGCTCATTTTATTGTCAACAGATTTGAGCAAACGATACGATCAGCTATTGTGACATCTGCAAGATATAGGTAAGTTTCATAATGGCTTTTATTTCAATAATCTGTGTTGAACCATGTTTCATATGCAACACAATAAACAAAAAAAAAGTTGAGTTAACTGTATTGGTGCGCCATTTGTTTCTTGCAAACCTGTAAATATATTTTTTATGTTTTAATCTTTTTTTTTTATTCTTAATTTTTTATAATGTGACCATAAATACTTGTGGGTGGGTGGACTATTTTTTTTTACTCAGTAAGTGATTTCTTCTTGATTTTGTCATATCTGCTCCTCCTCTTCCAGTGAAACTCCTCCTCCTTCAGTGAAGCTCCTCCTCCTTCAGTGAAGCTCCTCCTCCTTCAGTGAAGCTCCTCCTCCTTCAATGAAGCTCCTCCCACTGCGATTCACCAATAAATGCTGGAATATTCCCATCAGCTACAAGTGAAGACGAGCATCAAACCATCAGGAAGAGCTGAAATCTGCAAAGACTGAGTTTATTGAAGGACAGTGAGAACATGAGAGATCCAGAACACTGCAGAATGAAACACACTGAAGAACAAAGAGGTTGGTGTTTATTCCTGATTCTTCATTAGTGAGGCTGAAGAACATTAAGGTTATAAAGCAGTTCATCAGATTTAGCTCTGTTATAGTAGGAAAAATAGTTGAATTATAATTAAAGCAGCAAATAATATGAACCGGGTGCAATTATTTATTTATTTTAACTAGGATGTTTGTTATCTGTAAGTCAATATTACCATATTTTCCGCACTATAAGGCGCACTTAAAAGCCTTAATTTTTTTTCAAAAAACGACAGTGCGCCTTATAATCCGGAGCGCCTTATATATGGATCTGTCTGTAAAACAACTTCTGACTTACGCCGGTTTCACACTGCACGCATTAGCAGAGCGTAAGCAGCGCAGGAGCAGTGCATATGGTGAGCAGGAGCAGGACAGGAGCGTTTTGCTTTCACACTAGCAGCGTTTGTCACGCGCGGCTGAACCGCGACGTGTGTATAGACAGAGTACTCTATAATCAGGGTAAGTTGGCATTGCTTTATTTCGTTTTCAAATACATTTAAGAGAAAAGACTTGTCAAGAAGCTTATTTTATTAATCATTTCATTTATATATCTTTTGATTCGTCTTTGTTTTTATTGTTCTGGCAACAAGTTTGTTTTTGGACATTTGTTTTCTTTTTAAATTGCTGTTGGTTATTTGTTTGACTGTTTAAAACACAATAGATATCATCAATGCACTTTTTGGGGTAAAACTGCGGTGTATTTTGGCCATGATCAATGCGTGTCACTTTAATTCAGCGTAAGCGGCGCGTTAAAAATAGACTGGGCGCCGAAACTATCGCGGCACTGCTGTTCCTGCTCTGTTCTGCATGCGGTGTGAATGCACTCATTGAATAACATGGACGCCGAAAAAAAATATGCGCTGCTCACGCGCCGCTGACGCTTGCAGTGTGAAACCGGCGTTAAACCTTGTACTTTCGCCTGGCACCGGAGCGCGAGCCTCCGCTGACTGCGCGCGCACCTCCCCAAACAGACGAGGCATTTATACTTGACGCAACTGTTTTGTTTTAGACTGAACACCAGACCATACAACTGATTTAGACGCGCAAACTGGGTGCCGGTGTGATGAGATGTACTAATATCCGTCTGCTCGGGCAGATTCGGCTCAAAGTCGTGCATCTTCGGATGCGGAGGCGCGCACGCTGTTACAATGACGTCATTTTTGCCGCGCGCCTCCACATCCGAAGATGCACGACTTTGAGCCGAATCTGCCCGAGCAGACGGATATTAGTTTTTTATTACCTTCGCTCATGCGGACGCGTCAAGTATAAACAAGGTTTTACAGCTCAGCCACTTGTTTTTTCATAATTTTTTGCAAGTGGTAGATCTTGGTTTACATTTGGACTTTGGATGTGATCTTATAGGCTTGAAAAGGTTGGTGACCACTGCATAACGCAAACCCAGTCAAACGTTTGACTGCAGTATCTTCTATTCTATATGCGCCTTATAATCCGGTGCGTCCTATATATGAAAACAGTTCAAAAATAGGCCATTCATTGAAGGTGCGCCTTATAATCCGGTGCGTCCTATATATGAAAACAGTTCAAAAATAGGCCATTCATTGAAGGTGCGCCTTATAATCCGGTGCGCCTTATACAGGGTAGCCGCGGGGTCTTAAAAGTCTTAAAAAGGTCTTAAATGTCATGTTCCTAAATTAAGGCTTTAAAAAGTCTTAAATTCCGTTGTCCAAGTCTTAATTTTTTTAATGAAGGTCTTAAATTTCATTATACTAGCCTATTTATTCAAAAAATTCAACAGGGTTTAGTGTAACGTCAGAGAACGTCTCAAACAATAGTTTGGGTTTTCGCGCCGGCGGCAATGGAACAACATTCTAATCAATCAGTCGAGAGGAGAGACATCATGGGGAAGTGTCGTTCGGTTCGGTGTACGCATTTTCAAACCGAACGGTTCGTTGGACCATTTTTCCTGCCGACCAAAATTTCATTATTTCAAATGTAGGCGCGTTGCGCGTGGCAAGCGCGCTCATAATGTAAGAGACGCCGGCGCGACCACAACATTGTCCAATATCAAATGTGCAAACGTAATGTAAGCGGAACGAAACTGGGCTACTCGTTATTGTGTGATTGAAGGACTGCTTATCAGTTTGGACCAGTGCAGCGCGAGCGATCTTGATCAAGCGACACTGTTACACAGCAGCGGTAATAAGAGATCCAGTAAATAAATCATTTAAATTCGCCACAGAAGTAATAACATCGCTGTGAGATCTAGTGAGAAACATTCACATTTCTCCGTTATTAACGGATCAAACAGCGCGTGGAAGCCAGGAAGAAATATTGTGCCATAAATGAGCGTCCACAGATCAGCAACATTCACCATGGATTTACTGTAGTAACACTAACTGCAACCATGGAAGTTTGGCAGGAATAGTAGGCTATAATGCCTTCAAGTAACATTACGTCGGTTTTATTTTGACATTATGAATACAATTGCTGCCCTCAAATTTTAATCTGAACTAAAAATAGACCTTTGTTTATAAATACTACAATATTAGGTTACATTTCATTTTTTTCCAAGGTGCTGTTTTGTTTATGCTCCTAAGAAGAGTCTATTATAGCTCCATCATTGGTCAAAGTGTGTTAGTTTTAATAAAAAAAAAAAAAAATTATCTGGCATTTATTTATTTTGGCCGTATCGAAAACGTACCAAACCGTGACACAAGTGTATCGTATTGAACCGAACCGTGAATTTTGTGAACCGTTACACCCCTACTATCTCTCTTACCTGTCTACCCCTCTGAAGCAATGGTTGAAGCAATTTGAATGCTGAGAAACTTTACTAAGACGATTTGTAAAGTTAGTTTATCTGTTTATTGTTATGAATGTTTGATATTTACCAAAACATCACTTTGCAGTGTGTTGTTGAATGAGTTTTTTTTAATAATAAATGTATTTTTAATTAAAACATTTGTTAGTAATAGTCATTATTGGGATTTGATCTGGTGTTTTACGACTGCATAATGGGTGCGATGTAGGTCTTAATTTTCATTAAAGTGGTCTTAAAAAGGTCTTAAAAAAGTCTTAAATTTGGGGTGATCAAACCTGGGGAAACCCTGTTATAGTGCGGAAAATACATTAGTATTATCTGAGCATTTCTTTCTGTTTATTTTACATCTGGTTCACAATTACTGCAACCATGTTTCCAAAATTATGGATATGTCTTAATACAGTTTTTGCACATTCCAAAATATTATTATCTTGCTAAAACACCAACATTTAAAAACAATGATCAAATAAATAGACTTTGCTACACATGGTTTAGTTTGTGTAAAAACAGGGAATGTTAAAATTATAGCATTATTGCGTATTTTTTAAATGTTAATATTTTAGGTAGTTGCATAGTTTATCAAATATTTAATAGTTCTCACTACAAAAATGTGATTTATTCAGAGCCCCTAAAGGGACATGGTGATGGAAAAACTATATTTAATTGTTTTTGCGTTCTTTAGGGTTGCAAATGAACAAAGACGTTTGCTTTCCTGCTCCAACCCCCTCTTTCTTACCACAAGGGCCATTAGTGACCCGTAAAGAAGTGCTGATAGTGATAAAGGTCTGTCGGCCAAGATGTGTGTGTACATCTGAGGTTTGCTAAATGTCACACCTTCAGTACGATGTGGGAAAGCTGTAATCTGCTGATTGGTCAGGTTAAATGTCTCACATTTGGTTTCAATCACATGTTCAAAAGGATTAAAGAAGATTGTGAGGCTTTGTCTACAGCAGGGGCTCGTTCTTCGTACGTTGTTTAAAACATCCGAGATCAAATGACACATCCAAGATGATATCATCGTGCTAATCATGATCTGGCTAATTCGGTTCTTCGAACACAATTGCCGGATATGATTAGTATCGCTGGATTTTTGTCTACAGCTGGTGTTAAGATGCGTTTTGGTCAATTGGATCACAAGTATACAAGGGCCCATTCCCGTTTACACCTGGTGTTTCAAATCCATCTCTTTTATCCACTTTCGACCACTTTTGTTCTGTTTCTTTGAGGGGACGGTATATGGGCAGGTAAATGTACGAGCTTTCAATATAATGGGTGAAATAAGCTCATGCAATTTGCATATGAGCATGACCAGAGACGGACAGAAAAATAGACGAAGAGTTTTGTTTCTGCTCTTAAAGCTGCAAGTCCACGTCAAACACAGAGTTTTCCTTCTTCAAACCAAACTTGGGTCTTCAGCCAACAAAGTTTAAATGCCGTCTGGCTACAGCGCTTCCCATAATGTTTACGCATTTGTGTCTGTTTGAACACACTCGACCACATGAGCGTCTACACTACCAAAGCAATCCGGATGAATGTGTTTTCACTACCTCTGGAAGTGGTCAAAAGTGGACAAGCTCAAATTGTTTTAGACCCTGTTTACACCTGTGTTTAGCACGTCCACTAGTGATCGTTTTTTTTCACTACATAATTGTTATTTTATTGATTTACTGACCACTTTTTTAACTTTAATTTCAGGCCCGATGGATGAAACTGAAGAAGTGAATGAAGTGGAGAAACATCAGAGAAGATCTCAGAAATCTTTCACTTGCACTCAGTGTGGAAAGAGTTTCACATTCAAACCATATCTCAAGGTTCACATGAGGATCCACACTGGAGAGAAACCGTTCACATGTGATCAGTGTGGAAAGAGTTTTGCACGACAAGGACACCTTCAGGAACACATGAGGATCCACACTGGAGAGAAACTGCATGAATGTGATCAATGTGGGAAAACATTTTTGTCGGCTTCAGTCCTGAAGAGCCACATGACAGTTCATTCACAGGAGAAACCACATTCATGTTCTTTGTGTGGAAAGAGTTTTTCACGTCTGCAGGATTTACAAGTTCATCAGAAAATACACACTGGTGTAAGAAATCATGTGTGCTTTGAGTGTGAGAAGACTTTTGTTAGAGTTGAAGATTTGAAACGGCACCAGAGAATTCACACTGGAGAGAAACCTTACAAGTGTTCACACTGCGACAAGAGATTCAATCAATCAGGATCCCTGAAAAAACACGAGAGGATCCACACTGGAGAGAAACCTTACAAGTGTTCACACTGCGACAAGAGATTCAGTCGGTCAGGAAACCTGAAACAACACGAGAGGATCCACACTGGAGAGAAACCGTATCACTGCACTGCATGTGGGAAGAGCTTCACTCATTCATCTAATCTACACAGTCATACAAAAACTCACATTGAGTAGCTTATCTTCAGTTCCAGCACTTTCAAGTGTGATGCCACCTCTCTTTCCTATCAGTTTGTCTTAACCAGCCTCAACCACGGCTGTAGCCAGTTATGAAGTTAGAAATGGATGGGTTTCTCTCTGAATAAACGATTATTAATAATGGAGTTCCCCAGGGAAGTGTCTTAGGCCCCCTTTTATTCCTCCTATACATAAATGATATGCAAGCAGTTTGTGACTGTAATTTGTTCTCTGCTTTACTGGTTTCAGACGAGGATGTCAGTAAAATACAAGTGATATGAGGAGTTTTATAAAGTAAGAGCCTGGCTTTCTGAAAATAAACTCTTATTGCATTTAGGTAAGAAACGGGATCATGTTATGTGAGTCTAAAAGTAAACTGAACAAGGTTCCTAACCTGTGTGTCAAGGTAGGGGATTGTGTAATATCAAACAGAAATAGTGTTAATTATCTTGGCTTTGTCTTTGACAGTGATTTAAGTGGTGCAAGTATGGCTATGAAAACTTTAGGTAAGGCTAATGCTAGAACAAAACTTCATGCTAGATATGTTAGTTTTCTGGGTAAACAAAATGTAAAACTACTTGCATCATGTTTAGTGCAATGTCATTTTGAGCAAGCATGCATTTCTTGGATGTCTGATCTGTTTTGTGTATGGTTGGATAAGTTACAGAAATCTCTAAATAAATTGATACGATTTTGGGTTTGAGTAGTTTTTCACATGTTGATGATCCCATTTTAGGGATTCATTGATTTCCCAAAAATAAATACAATTTCTTACTGATCCCAAACTTTTGAACGGTAGTGATTAATATTACAAAAGATTTATATTTCTGTTATTTGTAACTTTCTATTAAAGGTGTCATGACCCACATTTAGCATTTTTCCACGAGAATCAATGTATGTTATGATTGCCTAACGATTATACACTGGCCGGGAAGCCGATATTTAAAAGTGAAGCGTTTGTTTACCTCAGGGTTTGTAAAATATCCCACGTGCACGCGCACTCAAATACGAGATTTTGATTTCTACCCTGGATTGACGTCACGACGGTGGAGGATATGCCATATATGGACAGCGCAGCAGGAAGCTCTCCCCCTCATTTTCATTCGGCAAAGAAAGATGGAGACTACTTCAGAAACCCCAGCACAACAGGAATTACCAGACAGTGACATTAGTGTACGCTGAAATAAAGTCTTTCCCTTCAGAAAAACTGACTTTCTTGTCCTGTCAGCCGTTATCCTGTGCTCGGAGCGCACACTCAATACACGCGTAAATGCGGAGGCGCCCGCGCTGTGTATGGCCTGACTGATCAAGGGCAAAAGAAACTACGAGCATGCAACGCCGTTACGTTGAAAATTACACGAAATAAAAGTCAAGCATGTATGATTTTCATTATATTCAACAGGAGCAGTTTCCATGTTTCATTAACAGAACTTGTTAGTATTGTGTATTCACCATGGTAACTGTTGTTTCCATGTTAACCCCCAAATGCCTAATAATAAGCCCAAATAAGTGCACCTATTCATCAAAAAGAAAAGTGTAACAAGTGTACAAAAAAGTGTACAAAAAAGTAGGTAACAATGCTTGTATGCAAACGAATGACTAGATGATTTTGATATATCTGTCAAATTACAAACACTGCTAGGAGTAGACAAGA